>NC_053025.1:511036668-511254855 GCF_003073215.2 Triticum urartu | reverse complement strand
GGCATTGCATCAGAAGAAGCATAAGCATCATGACTGGCTGAAGCATCAGATGCAGAGTCTCTTGGTGGATGTCAATCACATTCGTAACTTGGCCACCAAGAACTCATTTGTTGCTCATGAAGCCTGTCGGCGGTCCTGGAAGAGCCTCACAATGCTCTGTCCTGAAGACGATCTTCGCGAAGATGGCTTCATAGAGAACTTCAAGTTTGACTCCAGGCCTCCACCAAATGCAAGCTGGCTTCACACTCCGTCTATTGAAGATTCTGAACATTCGTCTTCGGCTACAACTATTGTTGCGAGAGTCATCAATGAAGAAGACGACGCCACTTCACCGACCATGGTCGCACTACATCTGGATTCTGCGTCAGGCCCGTCTGCACCACCAAACTCCAACGATGACCCTGCTCCATCATCTACTCCAGCTGGGAACGAGTAGATACTCCATGTCTTCAAACCTTTTTGGTCATTACTAACAAAAGGGGGAGAAGCATATGAGTTGATAGTCTTCAAGCGGGTCCTTATGGGTGGTTGCATTAATTTTTGCCAAGTGTTTACAGCTCTTGTCTTTTGAAACAATTTGGTTTTTGAGTTACAACTCCCATCTTTTGAAACAATTTGGTTTTTGAGTTGTAACACTTAAACCCGATGGTCGTCTGCTATTTTTTCTGCTACCTTGTGATGCGATGATAAATATCGTATGAAGCCTTTTCGCAGACGTCCATTTTTCATTATGCATATCATTATCTTTGTTATCTCTTTATATATATGATGAATTGTCTTCGTAATTTGAAGAGGATCTCCACAAAGCAAAACCTGCCATGTGCATTTGCATTCAAAAGCAAACTACTTATATGCACATCTTCAGGTGGAGCCTTTTGCAACTTATGAAGAAAATGCTTTTATCCTTAACTCTCACATATTTTTATCCCCGTTGAAAACTTCAACCGTTTGTCATCATTCACCAAAAATGGGGAGATTGTAAGTGCATACAGTGCCACCCCTAGTTGGTTTTGGAGTATTGATGACAAACTTGGTTGAGGGACTAATGTGTTTGTGAGAATTGCAGGATAACACATGTAGTAGTCCCTTATTGATTCGGTTTACCTACCAGAGTTGACCCCTAAAAATGTATGAAGACATTGAAGACAATGGTGGTTCGTGAAGACATTCACGATGAAGATTATGACATGAGAAGACATTCATATGAAGACTTGGAGTGCGAAGACATAGTTGTTTCGTAGTTTACTTTTCTTCTTTGTTGAGTCATAGGAACCACCGTACTGTTAAGTAGGGTCCAAGTGAACAAAGTCAGAGTGACTAAAGTGATGCTCAACCAAATCCTATGTCTTCGAGCGAAGATAATGAGAGCAAAACTTATCTAGAGCTGGATGAGTCAACTTTACTTGTAGCCCAAGTCAAGCTGCCACGTGTGTTTCATATCCGACTGTTGGACACGTGTCGGTTCCTTAGTGACCCAGGGTCATTTCGGACAAATCAGGTCGGGTTTCCTCCTGGCTATAAATAGCCCACCCCCTACACCATAAATCGGTGGCTGCTCAGAGTTAGTGCACGGCTTTTGTCGTTTGAGAGCAACCCAGCTCTGAAGCACTTGAGAGAGAGATCCTTGCGAGGACAAATCCCTAAACACCCAGAGCCAAAGAGTGTTAGGCATCACTGAAGTCTTTCTGTCCGCGTGACCTAAAGACTTGTTACACTTGAGGACTGTGAATCCTCCAGCCGGTTAGGCGTCACATTTTGAGCATCCAAGAGTCATTATGGATCGTCGGTGAACGAAGTCTGTGAAGGTTTGGAAGTCTACCTTGAAGACTTACCAGAGTGATTGGGCGAGGACTAGGTGTCCTCAGCTCAAGGGGAATAAGGTGAAGACCTGGTCTTCTGAGTTGAATCTCAGCCTCCCTAACCAGACGTACAGTTGTCACAGCAACTGGAACTGGTCTACCAACTCCTTGTCTTCACCAAGCAACTAGTTCTATCCTTCGCTTTCCTTTACTTTACAGTTTGTCCTCGTGAATTCATTGCATGCATGTATGATCTGATTGACTTCACTGAGTGAAGAATGTTTACTGTTTGGCTTCATACTGTCTTCCATCCTGATCCTTACTACCTAGTTGCTGATAGTCTTCGTGCTTTCACTTAATTGCAATCTTGACTATGGCTTGTCTAGTGTAGTCTACCTTCCGCTGCATATCAATAGGTTCATTTCTATTGTTTGTCTTCAAAGACCTCTTGTTTTGAAGACTTTCATAAAAATCGCCTATTCACCCCCCTATAGTCGATAACTAGTAGTTTCAGATCATCAATCTGGTTAACAGTTTGACAAATAAAACTTTTAAATTTTAATCATTGACAAGAATATTGATAATGTCATCGCATGCATGCATTGTGGATGGAGCTGGAGGAGAATTGAGCCACCGCATGGGAAGTCTCGCGTGTGGCATTGTTACCTAGTTAAGTCCAAGAAAATATCAAAATAACTCATATGTTTTAAAAAGTCAAACTCTTTTATCTTTGACCAAATTTAAAGGACGAGGTGGACACCAACATTTAAAATAGCAACCCATACCATTAGATTTATGATGATTTTCGTACTTACTTATTTAGTATTATATTGAAATAGTTTCTATTGTAATCTTGGTGAATAGTTTGGCCTTTAAAAAATATTAACACAGCTTATAAAAAATGGATAGCATATTTATACCATATGAAAGATGAAGTCTTGCAATCTTGAAAATTTATAGGGAGGGGGAAGGGGGTGCAAAACCATATGGGGGGCAACGGCGGAGGAACAAGGGGAAACTACGCTGAAAGAACAAGAGCTCCCTGGGTGATTTTGGTAATTAATGTCAACATATCTATTGTTGGACTAATACTTTCATCTAGCATATTTCAGATAAGTCCAACAGTGGAGTGGCATGGACTAGAGGATGTGGGACCCCTTCAAGATGATGAAGACAAATGATTGGCTCAAGCTCAAAGCTCAGGACTCTACGTTTTTCATTTTAGTGATCCAAGATCACATTGAGTCCATAGGAAAGCCAATACTATTAAGAGGGGATGAGGTGTTGCTTAATGGCTTGCTTGCTCAAAGTGCTTAGTGATATGCTCCAAAGCCCTCAACCACTTTCTCACATCCACATTTGTCCCAAACCAAAAGTCAAACTCGGACCCAGCGGAACTTTCTATCCAGCGCCACCGAGTTCTCTTGACATAGCCACTGCCAGAAACCTTAATTAATTCGATCTCACCGATGGGATCTCGGTCTCACCGAGATGGGCTTGCAAACTCTCTATTGCCTATTGCATTAATTTCGGTCTCACCAAAATATGAAATCGGTCCCACCGAGTTTGCTTAGCCAACTCTCTATTTTGCTTATTACCCAAATCGTTCCCACCGAGTTTGTGTAATCGGTCCAACCGAGATAAGGCTTTACCCTAACCCTAGCACATTGGTACCACTGAGTTGATCATGTCGGTCCCATCGAAAATCCTAACGTTCACATTTTGAACTAAATCGGTCCGACCGAGTTATATGATTCAGTCCCACCGAGTTTGGTGATTTGTGTATAATGGTTAGATTTTGTGTGGAGGCTATATATACCCCTCCACCCACTCTTCATTCATGAAGAGAGCCATCAGAACATGCCTACACTTCCAACATACATTTTTTGAGAGAGAACCACCTACACTTGTGCTGAGGTCAAGATATTCCATTCCAACCACATAAATCTTGATCTCTAGCCTTCCCCAAGTTGCTTTCCACTCAAATCATCTTTCTACCAAATCCAATCCTATGAAAGAGAGAGAGTTGAGTATTGGGGAGACTATCATTTGAAGCACAAGATCAAGGAGTTCATCATCGACACACCATCTATTACCTTTTGGAGAGTGGTGTCTCCTAGATTGGCTAGGTGTCACTTGGGAGCCTCCGTCAAGATTGTGGAGTTGAACCAAGGAGTTTGTACGGGCAAGGAGATCGCCTACTTCGTGAAGATCTATCCTAGTGAGGCAAGTCCTTCGTGGGAGATGGCCATGGTGGGATAGACAAGGTTGCTTCTTCGTGGACCCTTCGTGGGTGGATCCCTCTGTGGACTCGCGCAACCGTTACCCTTTGTGGGTTGAAGTCTCCATCAACGTGGATGTATGATAGCACCACCTATCGGAACCACGCCAAAAATCTCTGTGTCTCCAATTGCGTTTGCACACTCCAATCCCATCCCTTTACATTCTTGCAACTTGCATGATTTACTTTCCGCTGCTCATATACTCTCGTCATGCTTGCTTGATATGTATTGTGAATGTTTAAACTTGTGCCAAAACTCCACTTCAACTTAAAGAAATTAAAAGCTGCAACTTTTCTTGATAAGAGTCTATTCACCCCCCTCTAGACACCTCTTCTCGATCCTTTCATACGCTCACCTCATTTTCTCCTTTACCCTAGGAGAATTATATGTCACTATTTATTTTCAGGTGGAACGACCATGTACTTATTTAATTCTACAACTAAAACACGGACAATGTTTTTATGACATTTTGCTAAGGATTCTATAAACTTATTGTACAAGAAAGAAAACCATATAAAAATCATGGTGGTCTTGTTTCTTTGATCAGAAGTGTTAGAAGGAGATAGAGAGAGATTGGTGGAGTAGTTGATGTATTGCTTGAGCCTCATGGGCATATATATGGGAGTACATGATCTACTTGGAGTACAAGACAAGCTAGAATGCTTCCTAGTCTATCCTATGTTTCCAATACAATCACGATACTCAACATCGGTCCGCAGTCACAATGGTAGTGACACAGATAGTGAGATTGGACAAGAATCTGAAGGCGTGGCTGGAGCGAAAACCGACGAGGTTGCTCAAGCAAGGCGGTAGCCCTTTGTGCCGTTTCTTGAGGTAGCCGAGATCATAGGGTGGTGTAGCCGTGGTCGAGGTAGCCGTGCAAAGAACGTCGTGGTCGATGTCGAGTTGGAGTGGCTGGAGTCGGTGTCCAAACCGGCAGATCTCGGGTAGGGGGTCCTGAACTGTGCGTCTAAGGATCGATGGTAATAGGAGATAGGGGACACGATGTTTACCCAGGTTCGGGCCCTCTTGATGGAGGTAATGCCCTATGTCCTGCTTGATTGACTTTGATGAATATAGGGGTTACAAGAGTTGATCTACCACGAGATCGTAATGGCCAAACCCTAATTGTCTAGCATGTATGATTATGATTGTCTCTACGGACTAAACCCTCCGGTTTATATAGACACCGGAGGGGGCTAGGGTTGTAGAGAGTCGGTTTATAGAGAAAGGAATATTCATATCCGCACGCCAAGCTTGCCTTCCACGAAAAGGAGAGTCCCATCCGGACATGGGGAAAAGTCTTCTATCTTGTATCTTCACGACCCACTAGTCCGGCCCACATCACGTAGCCCGGACGCCCGAGGACCCCATAATCTTGGACTCCCTCAGTAGCCCCTGAACCAGTCTTCAACGTCGATGTGTCCGGTGCCCAGATTGTCTTCGACATTGCAAGGCGGGTTCCTCCTACGAATACTTCAAAGCAGTTGATCGTCAGTACTATATCCGGCTCTGTACAACAGTCATACCTCTGAATCATAAGGGCAGAATACAGATTCTGGCCATTTTATTATTTCAAACTGCTTTTTGGCCTCCCCTTTCGTGTTTCGAGACGCAACCTCCGACGACACGTCTTGTCAAAACAGAGATCGTGCCCACTCATTACGGGATTCTCATTAATACGGGTTTAGGAAACCCAACCGTGTCGTTTCGCATGACCCCTTGGAAATAGGCGAGCTTTAAGGCTCGTGGGAGATGCATGATATTCATTGCCTTTATAAGGAGATAAGATTCCTCCCTTTTTACCCCACGCCTTCCCCTTCCTCGGTCCATCCGCCCTCAAGCTCCAGCGCTCAAGCTTCGATCCACTCCGTTCCCAGAAAGTACTCCAACCATGTCCGGATCTGGAGCGCAGGGCAAGTGTATGGCCTCCTCCGTCACGAACAAAAACATCAAGGAACTCCGGGAAGCAGGGTATCTGGCCAAGAGATCGCTCACCGGCTCCTGGCCAAAAAACAGGTCAGCCCCACTCCAAAGCCTAATGAGAGGGTAGTTTTCATCCCTCATTTCCTCCGCGGACTGGGGTTTCCCATTCATCCTTTCGTCTGTGGCCTCATGTTCTACTACGGGTTAGATTTTCATGATCTAGCCCCGAATTCTTTCCTCAACATTTTTGTAACGCCCTCGATGCGGCTATATCTCCCACGTGTCGAAGCACGACTTAGAGGCATAACCGCATTGAAAGCAATGTCGCAAGTGAGGTAATCTTCACACAACCCATGTAATACATAAGGGAAAGATACATAGTTGGCTTACAATCGCCACTTCACACAATTACATGAATAAAGCATTACATCATCCAAATACACTCAAGATCCGACTATGGAACCAAAATAAAAGAAGAACCCCAAATGCGACACGGTCCCCGATCGACCCCAACTGGGCTCCACTACTGATCAACTAGAATGAAACCACACAAAGGACAAGATCTTCATCGAGCTCCTCCTGAGCTTGGTTGCGTCACCTGCACGGTTCAACGGCACCTGCAAGCTGGTTTTGGAAGTATCTGTGAGCCACGGGGACTCATCAATCTCGCACCCTTGCGATCAAGACTATTTAAGCTTATGGGTAAGGTAAAGGTATGAGGTGGAGCTGCAGCAAGTGACTAGCATATATGGTGGCTAAACATACGAAAATGAGAGCGAGAAGAGAAGGCAAAGCACGGTCGATAAAAGTATGATCAAGAAGTGATCCTATAGCAACCTACGTCAAGCATAACTCCAACAACCGTGTTCACTTCCCGGACTCCGCCGGAAAGAGACCATCACGGTTACCCACGCAGTTGATTCATTTTAATTAAGTTAAGGTTCAATTTATCTACAACCGGACATTAACAAATTCCCATCTGCCCATAACCACGGGCACGGCTTTCGAAAGTTCAAATCCCTACAGGGGTTTCGGACCGTGCGGTCGCATCGGACAACTCCGGAAGCGAAGAGGGGAAGGAGGATGGACTAGGTGGGCTGTGGCGAGACTGCGAGGGGGAGAAGAGAGAGAGAGGGCCCGGCATCTATTTCCGGAGACCGAAAACGTCCGACGTTAGACCGACTATAATGTCGCTATAGTTATCCGTTGGGCTATCAAACGAACTCCGAATGCGATGAAACTTGGCAAGCGGTCTATCTACACTATAATAAGACCACACGCCAACTCTCATCCCATTCCGAGAACCTTTTCCGGCCACTTATAAAATAATATTTCGGACATGCCGCGGGCGTGTGCAAGTGTGTCTGGGCTCAGGACGGACAACTGAAGGAACGAGGAGGCCGGGACGCATGCAAGTTTTAAAACATGATGATGCAATGCACATGATGACATGATAAGATGCAACACGCAAGCAAATGACAAGGCATCAACAGCGAATAACTGGAGGACACCTGGCACATCGGTCTCGGGGTGTTACAATTTTGGCGTTCATCGTCGTATGCGAAGCATTCCTCCGTGTTTCCCCCACTTCGGCCTATGGCTCGAGGTCTTCAATGTGAAGCCGAAAGTGGTGGATGGCCAGCACGCGGATTGCGGTGGCGCTATGGTGAGAAAACTGCCCAATGGCACTTGGCCCAAGGGTACCTTTGTGGAGACCGTGAAGGGATGGCAGCAAGGGTGGTTCTATGTCACAGAGCCCCGTGATGGGCTGCTCCTACGGAGTTCAAGTCCGGGCCCCCAATGCAGCAGACATCCTAGCTCAACAAGGGCCTGGACTGGGTGTCGCCTGACGAGGTAACGATGCTGAAGAAGCGCATCAAGAGCATGGTAGATAAAAATACCAGCCTCGCCAGCGTGATTCAAGTGATGCTCTTTCGCCGGATACTCCCCTGTCAGGCGCGTCAAGAGCCCATGTGGAAGTTCGACCCGGCCGGTCCCTAGACCTTGTAGCGGTTCTTCGACACGAAGCACGAAGACATGTGGAAGCTGCTCTTCAAAACCCAGAAGTCATGGCCAGAGACAACCGAAGACCTCGGCTACGACAGCACCCATGTTGCGACCCTTGTAAGTTCTTTGATAACCTTTCTTTACGAATCCAAGGATCACACTAAAACCCTCCATTTACTTTTTAGAGCTGGACGAAGAAAGCAGACCAGATTCACTATCCGGCTACGCTACCCGAAGACCCAGCTATTCCTCTATTGACGAGGATGCTCGTCCCGGAGCCGTACCAGGCGCCGGAAAAGAAAGCCAAAGAGAAGGGCAAGGAGGCCATGAGCGGCCTCCGCCGTAAGGGTGCTTCGGACGTAGTGTCCGAGGACACCGGTACCCTCTCTTCCCCTAACGAAGAGGAAGAGGAGGAGGAGGAGAGAAACTCCCCCTAAGGGGGAGAAGAAGGAAAGGGCAACCTCCACCGATCTAGAGGCGGAGGTGTCAAGAAAGGGAAGACGTCCCTTACGGATGACCTCAGATCGGACGCCGACAAGTGGCACCCTAGGCCGAAGCCCCTGGCCGGATCGTAAGTACTCAAAGGTATATATATCCAGCTTTTCTAGCTTATAGTTGTTATGCATTTAAATTGTATGATGCAGTCCGGTTAAGGTCCTCCCCAGCGATCCTCCTCTTTCGGGAATTCGCTGGGTCCGAACATGATGGAGAGCGAATCGCCTCCACCAGCTTCCTTGCCCACTGCCACGGATAACACCGAGGTGTCCTCCCAACGGACCCTTCCGGAATAGGGAGAGGTGCCGGAGGCTGCCAAGACGATGCCGAAGGGTGACACTTCGGCTGTCGAGAACATGGGGGAACCGACCCCCATGGAAACTGGAGACGGGGGCCATGTCCAGTCTGGCCAGTTCCGAAAACCCACACGGTTCCGGAGATAGAGGAGCAACCCTCTTTACCAGAAGGGGACACACCTACAACACCGGCGTCCTCTATTAATGCGGAGGCGCCGGACACTCTGATGAGAGCGCTTCAGAGTGCCATCATTGTGGAAGAACATTGTACCCTTATGGGTACGGTGATTGAAAAGGTTCAGTCTGCGAAAAGCGGAATAAGCGAAGCCTACACTAGCCTTTTAAGAGGCTTTGAGGTATGTTCTTTACAATTTTTTAGCTGTATAAAAGAATGCGTGTGTATAGATAGTAGCCCCTAAGACTCTGTTCGGTGTTTGAAAAAAAACCAAAAAGAGGATCTAATAACTCATGCAGGAGACAAGCGCACATATCTGTTTGAACAAGCAGGCTGCAAAACAGGCGTCAGCTTCCCATTCCGCCGAAGCATCCGAGCTAAGGCGGAAGTTAGAAGAAAAGCAAGGTATGTAATACCGAAGCACGTCTGAAATGGTTCCAGCTATGATGTAGTACCTTAATGAGTTTCATAATTATGTTTGTAGCTGACACGTTCGAGGTCGAGGCCCTCAAAAGTGTGTTGGCCGAGGCCAAGAAGGAGGCAAAGGAGGAACGAGCCTCCCGCCTTAAACATGAATCGTGAGTGGAGGAAGTCAGGCAGGAGCTCAAGGATGCCATAGGCAAATGCGAATCCTTAGAGCACAAGAGTTTGGAGCAGAATTCTGAACTTGCCAAGGCACTCCAAAGTGCACAAGAAGCTCGGGCTGAAGCCTAAAGCGCTGTCCGGGAGATCCAAGAGGCAAGGCAAATTGTGGCAGGTAAGGCCTTTAACATGCAGAGCAAATTTGTGAAGAAAAGGTATATCTTTCTAACCCAGATTTGGAGTTCTCCAGGAGTGTTTGCGGACCTGCCCCGGAGTGTTGTTGATGCCACGGAGTTCTTCCGGGCCGAAGAGGGGAGCTCAACGGAGAAGATGTTCTGGTCACAGTACCTTGCGCTAGAGCATCATGTGTCCCTTAGCGATCGACTAAAGCAATGGACCGAACTGCACAGGGTGGCTGAATTGGACATGAGGGATTTGATAGTCCGTCTGTGGCCTGCCGAACCCATGCCCAGTAGCTACTTCGGCCTCGTGAAGCGGCTGGTCGGTGCCTGCCCTTGGCTTGATGCCGTGAAGCGGTCGGTCTGCATTGAAGGTGCGCGGATGGCCTTCGCCCGTGTCAAGGTGCAGTGGGCAAAGATGCACACCATCAAGCTTGCAACCGAGGGACCGCCTAATGTCTACTACACAACCTTCTTCTTGTAAAAGTTGTTGGGCCTCCAAGTGCAGAGGTTTGTAGGACAGTAGCAAATTTCCCTCAAGTGGATGACCTAAGGTTTATCAATCCGTGGGAGGCATAGGATGAATATGGTCTCTCTCAAACAACCCTAAAACCAAATAACAAAGAGTCTCTTGTGTCCCCAACACACTCAATACAATGGTAAATTGTATAGGTGCACTATTTCGGTGAAGAGATGGTGATACAAGTGTAATATGGATGATAGATATAGGTTTTTGTAATCTGAAAATATAAAAACAGCAAGGTAGCAAGTGGTAAAAGTGAGCGTAAACGGTATTGCAATGCTAGGAAACAAGGCCTAGGGTTCATACTTTCACTAGTGTAAGTTCTCTCAACAATAATAACATAATTGGATCATATAGCTATCCCTCAACACGCAACAAAGAGTCACTCCAAAGTCACTAATAGCGGAGAACAAACGAAGAGATTATTGTAGGGTACGAAACCACCTCAAAGTTATTCTTTCTGATCGATCTATTCAAGAGTCTGTAGTAAAATAACACGAAGCTATTCTTTTCATTCAATCTATCATAGAGTTCATTCTAGAATAACACCTTAAGACACAAATCAAACAAAACCCTAATTTCACCTAGATACTCCAATGTCACCTCAAGTATCCGTTGGTATGATTATACGATATGCATCACACAATCTCAGATTCATCTATTCAACCAACACAAAGAACTTCAAAGAGTGCCCCAAAGTTTCTACCGGAGAGTCAAGACGAAAACGTGTGCCAACCCCTATGCATAAGTTCACGAGGTCACGAAACTCGCAAGTTGATCACCAAAACATACATCAAGTGGATCACGTGATATCCCATTGTCACCACAGATAAGCACATGCAAGACATACATCAAGTGTTCTCAAATCCTTAAAGACTCAATCTGATAAGATAACTTCAAAGGGAAAACTCAATCCATTACAAGAGAGTATAGTGGGAAAAGCATCATAAGATCCAACTATGCTACCAAAGCTCGCGATACATCAAGATCGTGCCAAATCAAGAACACGAGAGGGAGAGATCAAACACATAGCTACTCGTACATACCCTCAGCATCGAGGGTGAACTACTCCCTCCTCATCATGGAGAGTGTCGGCATGATGAAGATGGCCACCGGAGAGGGATTCCCCCCTCCAGCAGAGTGCCGGAATGGGTCTAGATTGGTTTTCGGTGGCTACAGAGGCTTGCGGCAGCGTAACTCCCGGTCTAGCTTTTTTCTAGAAGTTTGGGTATATATAAGAGGTGTTGGAGTCGGGAACAAGTCAGGGGGTCCCTGAGGCAGCCACGAGATAGGGGGGCACGCCTAGGGGGTAGGGCTTGCCCCCCACCCTCGTGGTGGCCTCGAGACTCCTCTAGTCCATCTCCGGTACTCCGTGGGCTTCTTCTGGTCCAAAAACAATCTTTGTGAAATTTCAGGTCAATTGGAGTCCGTTTGGTTTTCCTTTTCCGCGATGCTCAAAAACAAGGAAAAACAAAAACTGTCACTGGGCTCTAGGTTAATAGATTACTCCCAAAAATCATATAAAATAGCATATATATATATATATATGCATATAAAACATCCTAGATGGATAATATCATAGCGTGGAACAATCAAAAATGATAGATACGTTGGAGACGTATCAACCATCCCCAAGCTTAATTCCTGCTCGTCCTCGAGTAGGTAAGTGATAAAAACAGAATTTTTGATGTGGAATGCTACCTAACATATTTATCCATGTAATTATATTTATTGTGGCAAGAATATTCAGATCCAAAAGATTCAAGACAAAAGTTTAATATTGACATAAAAATAATAATACTTCAAACATACTAACAAAGTAATCATGTCTTCTCAAAATAACATGGCCAAAGAAAGTTATCCCTACAAAATCATATAGGCTGGCTATGCTCTATCTTCATCACACAAAATATTTAAATCATGCACAACCCCGATGACAAGCCAAGAAATTGTTTCATACTTTTGATGTTCTCAAACTTTTTCAATCTTCACGCAATATATGAGCGTGAGCCATGGACATAGCACTATAGGTGGAATAGAATGGTGGTTGTGGAGAAGACAAAAAGGAGAAGACAGTCTCACATCAACTAGGCATATCAACGGGCTATGGAGATGCCCATTAATAGATATCAATGTGAGTGAGTAGGGATTGCCATGCAACGGATGCACTAGAGCTATAAGTGTATGAAAGCTCAAAAAGAAACTAAGTGGGTGTGCATCCAACTCGCTTGCTCACGAAGACCTAGGGCATTTTGAGGAGGCCCATCATTGGAATATACAAGCCAAGTTCTATAATGAATGATTCCCACTAGTATATGAAAGTGACAACATAGGAGACTCTCTATCATGAAGATCATGGTGCTACTTTGAAGCACAAGTGTGGTAAAAGGATAGTAGCATTGCCCCTTCTCTCTTTTTCTCTCAATTTTTTTTGTTTTTTGGGCCTTCTCTTTTTTTATGGCCTCTTTTCTCTTTCTTTTTATTTTTTGTACGTAGTCTCATCCCGACTTGTGGGGGAGTCATAGTCTCCATCATCCTTTCCTCACATGGGACAATGCTCTAATAATGATGACCATCACACTTTTATTTACTTACAACTCGATACTTAGAACAGAATATGACTCTATATGAATGCCTCCGGTGGTGTACCGGGATGTGCAATGACTCATGAGTGACATGCATGAAAGAATTATGAATGGTGGCTTTGCCACAAATACGATGTCAAATACATGATCATGCAAAGCAATATGACAATGATGAAGCGTGTCATAATAAACGGAACGGTGGAAAGTTGCATGGCAGTATATCTCAGAATGGCTATGGAAATGCCATAATAGGTAGGTATGGTGGCTGTTTTGAGGAAGGTATATGGTGGGTGTATGATACCGGCGAAAGGTGCGCAGTATTAGAGAGGCTAGCAATGGTGGGAGGGTGAGAGTGCGTATAATCCATGGACTCAACATTAGTCATAAAGAACTCACATACTTATTGCAAAAATCTATTAGTTATTGGAACGAAGTACTACGCACATGCTCCTAGGGGGATAGATTGGTAAGAAAAGACCATCGCTCGTCCCCTACTGCCACTCATAAGGAAGACAATCAATAAATAAATCATGCTCCGGCTTCATCACATAACGGTTCACCATACGTGCATGCTACGGGAATCACAAACTTTAACACAAGTATCTCTCGAATTTGGAACTCCTCAACTAGCACGACTCTAATATCACCATCTTCATATCTCAAAACAATCATCAAGTATCAAACTTCTCATAGTATTCAATGCACTCTATATGAAAGTTTTTATTATACTCATCTTGAATGCCCATCATAGTAGGAGTAATTTTATAACCCAAGCAAATTACCATGCTGTTATAAAGACTCTCAAAATAATATAAGTGAAGCATGAAAGTTCATCTATTTCTTCAAAATAAAACCACCGCCGTGCTCTAAAAAGATATAAAGGAAGCACTAGAGCAAATGACAAACTACTCCAAAAGATATTAGTGAAGATCAATGAGTGGTCGAATAATTATGTAACTATATGAAGACTCTCTAACATTTAAGAATTTCATATCTTGGTATATTATTCAAACATCAAGCAAAACAAAAGAGAATAAAATGACGCTCCAAGCAAGACACATATCATGTGGTGAATAAAAATATAGCTCCAAGCCTCCAAGTAAAGTTACCGATGAACGAAGACGAAAGAGGGGATGCCATCCAGGGCATCCCCAAGCTTAGGCTATTGGTTGTCCTTGAATGTTACCTTGGGGTGCCTTGGGCATCCCCAAGCTTAGGCTCTTGCCACTCCTTATTCCATAGTCCATTGAATCTTTACCCAAAACTTGAAAACTTCACAACACAAAACTTAACAGAAAATCTCATGAGCTCCGTTAGTATGAGAAAATAAATCGCCACTTTTGGTACTGTTGTGAACTCAGTATAAATTCATATTGGTGTAATATCTACTATATTCCAACTTCTCTATGGTTCATACCCTCCGATACTACTCATAGATTCATCAAAATAAGCAAACAACACATAGAAAACAGAATCTGTCAAAAACAGAACAATCTGTAGTAATCTGTAGGTTTCGGATACTTTTGTAACTCCAAAACTCCTGAGAAATTAGGAAGTCCTAAATAATTTTCATATTGATCAACTGCAGTTGGAATTGGTATTTTATCGCTCTCTAGTAAAATATTAAAATTATTATCGTGAGCGCATACTTTCTCTTTTTTACAGCAAGATCAAATAACAATCACCCAAGAAGATCCTAAAGGCTTTACTTGGCACAAACACTAATTAGAACATAAAAAACACAATCATAACAGAAGCTATATTATTTATTTATTACTAAACTGGAACAAAAAGCAAGGAACAAAAAATAAAATTGGGTTGCCTCCCAATAAGCACTATCGTTTAACGCCCCTAGCTAGGCATGATGATTTCAATGATGCTCACATAAAGGATAAGAATTGTAACATAAAGAGAGCATCATGAAGAATATGACTAACACATTTAAGTCTAACCCACTTCCTATGCATAGGGATTTTGTCAACAAACAACTTGTGGGAACAAGAATCAACTTGCATAGGAAGGTAAAACAAGCAAATCTTCAAGATTTTCAACACATAGAGAGGAAACTTGATATTATTGCAATTCCTACAAGCATATGTTCCTCCCTAATAATTATTACATGTAGGATCATAAGCAAATTCAATAATATAGCTATCACAACACATATTCTTAACACGATCCACATGTATGCAAAGTTGACACTCTTCAAAAATAGTGGGATCATTACTTCCTAAAGTTGACACTCTTCCAAACCCACTTTCATCAATATAATCATCATAAATAGGAGGCATGCTATCATCAAAATAAATTTGCTCATCAAAACTTGGGGGACAAAAAATATCATCTTCATCAAACATAGCATCCCCAAGTGAAAGGATCGATATAGTTGACTAGAGGGGGGTGAATAGGCAACTAACAATTTTTAACTTTTCTTTACCAATTTAAACTTTGCAACAAAGTAGGTTGTCTAGATATGCAACTAGGTGAGAAACCTATATGATGCAACAAGAACAAGAACACAAGCAAGCAAGGGATATAACACAAATAATCTTGCACAAGTAAAGGCACGAGATAACCAAGAGTGGAGCCGGTGAAGACGAGGATGTGTTACCGAAGTTCCTTCCTTTTGAAGGGAAGTACGTCTCCATTGGAGCGGTGTGGAGGCACAATGCTCCCCAAGAAGCCACTAGGGACACCGTATTCTCCTCACGCCCTCACACAATGCGAGATGCCGTGATTCCACAAATGGTGCCCTTGGAGGCGGCGACCGCACCTTTACAAACAAGGTTGGGGCTATCTCCACAACTTAATTGGAGGCTCCCAACGATACCACAAAGCTTCACCACAATGGAATATGGCTCCGCGGTGACCTCAACCGTCTAGGGTGCTCAAACACCCAAGAGTAACAAGATCTGCAAGGGATGAGTGGGGGAATCAAATTTCTCTTGGTGGAAGTGTAGATCTAGGCCTTCTCAACCAATCCCTAGAGAATCAACAAGTTTGATTGGCTAGGGAGAAAGATCGGGCGAAAATGGAGCTTGGAGAAATAATGGAGCTTGGGGATGGAAGAGATAGTCAACTCAAAGAAGAAGACACCCCTTATATAGTGGAAGAACAAATCCAACCGTTATCCACCAACCCAGCCTGCCTAGCACGGTACTACCGCGTCAGGGCATGCGGTACTACCGCAGGGCCCCGCGGTACTACCGCCCGAGCAGCACAAACCAGGACAGCCCAAATGCACTGAAGCAGAGGACGGTAGAACCGCTGGCGCGGTACTACCGCTCCCCCTTGCAGTACTACCGCAAGGCAGGGATGTTCCAGATTTTGAGAAGGCACGGACATATAAAAATACATTCGTGGCAACTTTCGCTGAGTTGGAGTCAATGTAAAAATCCGACACGGTAGTACCGTGAGCCAGGGGCGGTACTACCGCGCAGGGTGCGGATGTAAAAAATTACATTTGCTCCTACTGCCACGCAGGCTGCTGAGCCAGACCAGAACGCACGGTACTACCGCGCACCGGGCGCGGTACTACCGTGTAGGGCGCGGATGTAAAAAATTACATCCGCTCCTACTACTGCACCCGCAGCAGCGCCTGGCCTGGGGCCACGGTACTACAGCTCCAAAGGAGCGGTACTACCGCGCCTGGGCCTGATACTACCGCAAGGGCCTGCGGTACTACCGCTCCTAGGAGCAGTACTACCGCATGCCCAAGCTCAGCCTAACACGACAATTTGCATAGACGAGAAAAGAAGGAGGATGCTCCAAAGTGCCAAAGGAAAGGTGGTGCAAAGGAGAAGATGTGTACGTGATGATTCCACCCAAACCTTTCCAAAGCGGACCCCCTCTTAATAGTACGGCTTTTCTACGACTCAAATCCACCGAAAAGAAACGTAGAGAAACGCCCTCTTCAATAGTCTTCGAGGGGCACCAAAGCATCTTGTGCCTAGTGATGAAATGTCTGAAACACTCAATGCACATGATTAGTCCGCAAAAGCATTGTCATCAATCACCAAAACAACTAAGGGATAAATATGCCCTTACAATCTCCCCCTTTTTGGTGGATTGATGACAATACGGGATTTGCATAAAAGGAGATAACATAGAACATGGGCAAACCCCATACCTCTAAAATATAGACGGGCTCCCCCTAGATGCGTGCTATCTAGATGAGTGCTTTGGACTGCATGACATACATACTAGGATCAACACTCCCCTTATATTTTAGAGACAAGGCATATCTTGCAACAAAAAGGCTAACACTAAGCAAGATAGTACATATGAGCATAATATAAATAGCACAAGATCAATAAGGTACAATAGAGTGCATATGTCTTACACCATATGATAGAACTGTCTCACAAATGCAAACCAAACCAAATCAAACAAGGTCCAACGACAAAGCAAACGAAAACACGACTCACAACTCACAAATCCTACACTCTCTCCCCATTTGGCATCGAGACACCAAAAAGGCAGAGAGTACACCTACAACACAAGAGGTGGCTAACGCGGAGTAGTCACTCGCACGCTCCTCGTCAGACTCGACAGTTGGGACGGTCTCCTCCTGGTCCTCCTCAGAGTCAGTCCACTTGTAGCCCTGCTTTGCCATCCAGGCTGCCTCTAGCGTGATGACCTTCTCAGATCCACTGGATATCTGCTCACCATACGTCCTCAAGATCCGCTTGTCGCGGCGGCGACTCTCCTTCTGAGCAACATGAGACTGGTACTGCCCCTTGGCCTGCATGCAGAACAGAGCCTTCATCTTGTTCTTCAGCTTCTTAGCCCAAGAGGGCTCAGAAGATGAAGGCGAGTAGCCAGCAGAGCTGTCCTCATCAGCGTCCTCCTCCTCAACCTCATCTGCATCCACATCCATCTGAGCAGCCGCTGCCTCAGCATGGGTAGTAGTGTTGGCCCACTGGGATTGATACGGAGCCGGGTGGGGTCATGACGGATCTAGGCAGGGGCAAGAAACTCATCATTGGGAAGGAGCTTCTCCCAAGTCCTCGAGATCATCAGAAACAGGTAAGGTCCATAGATGGAAACCTTACGGGTGAACACCACAAACTGAAGCTTGCACCACATGATGTGTGAGACATCAAGTGGTTGAGTCTGAGAGAGACGAGCCTCCTCACAGATGAGCATCGTATCCACAAGATAGGCATGCACTTTGTCCTTGTCACCAATGCGGGGAAAGAGAGAGTTGCGGAAGACGCGATACATGATGTCGAGGAAGGGGTTCAGCACCCATGTCTTCTTGCCACTGGGAAGAGATTTCTCAACATAGTAGGGTGATGTCTACTACACAACCTTCTTCTTGCAGACGTTGATGGGCCTCCAAGTGCAGAGGTTTGTAGGACAGTAGCAAATTTCCCTCAAGTGGATGACCTAAGGTTTATCAATCCGTAGGAGGCGTAGGATGAAGATGGTCTCTCTCAAGCAACCCTGCGACCAAATAACAAAGAGTCTCTTGTGTCCCCAACACACCCAATACAATGGTAGATTGTATAGGTGCACTAGTTCGGCGAAGAGATGGTGATACAAGTGGTATATGGATAGTAGATAAAGGTTTTTATAATCTTAAAATATAAAAACAGCAAGGTAACTAATGATAAAAGTGAGCGTAAACGGTATTGCAATGCGTTGAAACAAGGCCTAGGGTTCATACTTTCACTAGTGCAGGTCCTCTCAACAATAATAACATAATTGGATCACATAACTATCCCTCAACATGCAAAAAAGAGTCACTCCAAAGTCACTAATAGCGGAGAACAAACGAAGAGATTATGGTAGGGTACGAAACCACCTCAAAGTTATTCTTTCCAATCAATACGTTGGGCTATTCCTATAGGTGTCACAAACAGCCCTAGAGTTCGTACTAGAATAACACCTTAAGACACAAATCAACCAAAACCCTAATGTCACCTAGATACTCCAATGTAACCTCAAGTATCCATGGGTATGATTATACGATATGCATCACACAATCTCAGATTCATCTATTCAACCAACACAAAGGACCTCAAAGAGTGCCCCAAAGTTCTACCGGAGAATCACGACGAAAACGTGTGCCAACGCCTATGCATAGGTTCATGGGCGGAACCCGCAAGTTGATCACCAAAACATACATCAAGTGAATCACATGGTATCCCATTGTCACCACAGATACTCATGGCAAGACATACATCAAGTGTTCTCAAATCTTTAAAGACTCAATCCGATAAGATTACTTCAAGGGGAAAACTCAATTCATTACAAGAGAGTAGAGCGGGAGGAGAAACATAAGATCCAACTATAATAGCAAAGCTCGCGATACATCAAGATCGTATCACCTCAAGAACACGAGAGAGAGAGAGAGATCAAACACATAGCTACTAGTACATACCATCAGCCCCGAGGGAGAACTACTCCCTCCTCGTCATGGAGAGCACCGGGATGATGAAGATGGCCACCGGAGAGGGATTGCCCCCTCCGGCAGGGTGCCGGAATGGGTCTAGATTGGCTTTTGGTGGCTACGGAGGCTTCTGGCGGCGGAACTCCCGATCTATTGTCTGTTCTGGAAGTTTTAGGGTACGTGAGTATATATGGGTGTAGGAAGTACGTCGGTAGAGCTTCGGGGGCCCCACGAGGCAGGGGGCGCGGCCTAGGGGGCGCGCTCCCACCCTCGTGAGCACCTCCCTTGGCTCCTGACGTGGGGTCCAAGTCCATCCGGTAGCTTTCCTTCCAAAAATAACTTCTCCAGTTGATTTCGTTCCGTTTCGACTCCGTTTGATATTCCTTTTCTTCGAAACACTAAAATAGGCAAAAAAACAGCAATGCTGGGCCGGGCCTCCGGTTAATAGGTTAGTCCAAAAAATAATATAGAAGTGGATAATAAAGCCCAATATTGCCCAAAACAGTAGATAACATAGTATGGAGCAATAAAACATTATAGATACGTTGGAGACGTATCAAGCATCCCCAAGCTTAATTCCTGCTCGTCCTCGAGTAGGTAAATGATAAAAACAGAATTTTTGATGCGGAGTGCTACTTGGAATAATTTCAATGTAGTTCTTCTTAATTGTGGTATGAATATTCAGATCCGAAAGATTCAAGACAAAAGTTCATATTGACTTAAAAATGATAATACTTCAAGCATACTAACTAAGCAATTATGTCTTCTCAAAATAACATGGACAAAGAAAGTTCATCCCTACAAAATCATATAGTTTAGTCATGTTTCATTTTCGTCACACAAGAATGCTCTCATCATGCACAACCCGATGACAAGCCAAGCAATTGTTTCATACTTTAGTAATCTCAAACTCATAAAATTTCACGCAATACATGAGCGCAAGCCATGGATATAGCACTATGGGTGGAATAGAATATAATGAGAGGGGTTATGTGGAGAATACAAAAATGAGAAAGTCTCACATCAACGAGGCTAATCAATGGGCTATGGAGATGCCCACCGATTGATGTTAATGCAAGGAGTAGGGATTGCCATGCAACAGATTCACTAGAGCTATAAATGTATGAAAGCTCAACAAAAGAAACTAGTGGGTGTGCATCCAACTTGCTTGCTCACGAAGACCTAGGGCACTTGAGGAGGCCCATTGTTGGAATATAAAGCCAAGTTCTATAATGAAAAATTCCCACTAGTATATGAAAGTGATAACATGAGAGACTCTCTACTATGAAGATCATGGTGCTACTTTGAAGCACAAGTGTGGTAAAAGGATAGTAACATTGTCCCTTCTCTCTTTTTCTCTCATTTTTTTGGGCCTTCTCTTTTTTATGGCCTTTCTCTTTTTTTGGGCCTTCTCTTTTTTTATGGCCTTTCTTTTTTTATTCCTCACTTGGGACAATGCTCTAATAACGATGATCATCACACTTCTATTTATTTACATCTCAATGATTACAACTCGATACTAGAACAAAGATGACTCTATATGAATGCCTCCGGCGGTGTATCGGGATATGAAATGAACCAAGAGTGACATGTATGAAAGAATTATGAACGGTGGCTTTGCCACAGATACTATGTCAACTACATGATCATGCTAAGCAATATGACAATGATGAATGTGTCATGATGAACGGAATGATGGAAAGTTGCATGGCAATATATCTCGGAATGACTATGGAAATGCCATAATAGGTAGGTATGGTGGCTGTTTTGAGGATGATATAAGGAGGTTTATGTGTGAAAGAGCGTATCATATCACGGGGTTTGGATGCACCGGCGAAGTTTGTGCCAACTCTCAATGTGAGAAAGGGCAATGCACGGTACCGAAGAGGCTAGCAAGGATGGAAGGGTGAGAGTGCGTATAATCCATGGACTCAACATTAGTCATAAAGAACTCACATACTTATTGCAAAAATCTACAAGTCATAAAAAACCTCGGTACTACGCGCGTGCTCCTAGGGGGATAGATTGGTAGTAAAAGACCATTGCTCGTCCCCGACCGCCACTCATAAGGAGGACAATCAAATAACACCTCATGTTTCAAATTTGTTACATAACGTTTACCATACGTGCATGCTACGGGACTTGCAAACTTCAACACAAGCATTTCTCAATTTCACAACTACTCAACTAGCACGACTTTGATATTATTACCTCCATATCTCAAAACAATCATCAAGCATCAAACTTCTCTTAGTATTCAACACACTCATAAGAAAGTTTTTAATAATCTTGTATACCTAGCATATTAGGATTTTAAGCAAATTACCATGCTATTTAAGACTCTCAAAATAATCTAAGTGAAGCATGAGAGTTCATCTATTTCTTCAAAATAAAACTACCACCATGCTCTAAAAGATATAAGTGAAGCACTAGAGCATCGACAAACTACTCCGAAAGATATAAGTGAAGATCAATGAGTAGTTGAATAATTATGCAACAATGTGAAGACTCTCTAACATTTAATAATTTCAGATCTTGGTATTTTATTCAAACAGCAAGCAAAGCAAAATAAAATGGCATCTAAGAATAGCAAACATCATGTGAAGAAGCAAAAACTTAGGATCAACCGATACTAACCGATAGTTGTTGAAGAAGAAAGGTGGGATGCCAACCGGGGCATCCCCAAGCTTAGACGCTTGAGACTTATTGAGATATTGTCTTGGGGTGCCTTGGGCATCCCCAAGCTTGGGATTTTGTGTCTCCTTAATTCCTCTCATATCATGGTCTCCCTAAATCTCAAAAGCTTCATCCACACAAAACTCAACAAGGACTCGTGAGATAAGTTAGTATAAACCATTGCCAAAACCTTATCATACTCTACTGTAGCAAATCACTAAAATTATTATTCAAAATTGCATACTAAATTCCTCTGTATATTTAATAGTCCTATCCTCAAATAGAATCATTAAAGAAGCAAACATATGCAAACAATGCAAACATAACATCAATCTTCCTAAACAGGATAGTCTGTAAAGAATGCAGCAACATCCATACTTCCCTAGCTCCAAAAATTATGAAAGAAAATTACCACTGTAGTAAATTTATCAGAGCTTAATATGCAAAAGGTTTAAACATTTTATCACATTCTGAATTTTATAGGGAATTATTGCAACAGCGGTAAACTTTCTGTTTTCAAACAGCAACATGTGGGCTTCTAAAATAGGCATAGTAAAGGCTATCAATGCCACTTTTATTGAAATAAAAGATGCAAAACATTGTTCTAATAACAGAAAACAAATCCTAACAAAATAAATTGACGCTCCAAGCAAACCACATATCATGTGGTGAATAAAAATATAGCTCCAAGTAAAGTTACCGATGAACAAAGACGAAAGAGGGGATGCCTTCCGGGGCATCCCCAAGCTTTGGATCTTGGCTATCCTTGAATATTACCTTGGGGTGCCTTGGGAATCCCAAATCTTAGGCTCTTTCCACTCCTTATTCCATAGTCCATCGAATCCTTACCCAAAACTTGAAAACTTCACAACACAAAACTTAACAGAAAACTCGTAAGCTCCGTTAGTATAAGAAAATAAATCACCACTTCAAGGTAATGTAATGAACTCATTATTTATTTATATTGGTGTTAAACCTACTGTATTCCAACTTCTCTATTGTTTATAAACTCTTTTACTAGCCATAGATTCATCAAAATAAGTAAACAACACATGAAAAACAGAATCTGTCAAAAACAGAACAGTCTGTAGTAATCTGGATCAAACGTATACTTATGGAACTCATAAAATTCTCAAATAAATTGATGGACCTGAGTAATTTATCTATTAATCATCTGCAAAAATAATTAACTAAATATCACTCTCCAAATAAAAATGGCAGCAATTCTCGTGAGCGCTAAAGTTTCTGTTTTTTACAGCATGATCAACAAGACTTTCCCCAAGTCTTCCCAAAGGTTCTACTTGGCACAAACACTAATTAAAAGAATAAAACCACATATAAACAGAGGCTATATGAATTATTTATTACTAAACAGGAGCAAAAAGCAAGGGACAAAAATAAAATTGGGTTGCCTCCCAACAAGCGCTATCGTTTAACGCCCCTAGCTAGGCATGATGATTTCAATGATGCTCACATAAAAGATAAGAATTGAAACATAAAGAGAGCATCATGAAGAATATGACTAGCACATTTAAGTCTAACCCACTTCCTATGCATAGGGATTTTGTGAGCAAACAACTTGTGGGAACAAGAATCAACTTGCATAGGAAGGTAAAACAAGCATAACTTCAAAATTTTAAGCACATAGAGAGGGAACTTGATATTATTGCAATTCCTACAAGCATATATTCCTCCATCATAATAATTTTCAGTAGCATAATGACTGAATTCAACAATATAACCAGCACCTAAAGCATTATTTTCATGATCTACAAGCATAGAATTTTAATTACTCTCCACACAAGCAAAATTCTTCTCATGAATAATAGTGGGAGCAAACTCAACAAAATAATTATCATGTGAGGCATAATCCAATTGAAAACTAAAATCATGATGACAAGTTTCATGGATATCATTATTCTTTATAGCATATAATTCATCACAATAATCATCATAGATAGCAACTTTGTTCTCATAATCAATTGGAACCTCTCCCGAAATAGTGGATTCATCACAAAATAAAGTCATGACCTCTCCGAATCCACTTTAATCAATATAATTATCATAAATAGGAGGCATGCTTTCATCATAGTAAATTTGCTCATCAAAGGTTGGGGGACAAAAAAATATCATCTTCATCAAACATATCTTCCCCAAGCTTGTGGCTTTGCATATCATTAGCATCATGGATATTCAAGGAATTCATACTAACAACATTGCAATCATGCTCATCATTAAAATATTTAGTGCCAAACATTTTAATGCATTCTTCTTCTAACACTTTGGCACAATTTTCCTTTCCATCATACTCACGAAAGATATTAAAAAGATGAAGCGTATGAGACAAACTCAATTCCATTTTTTTTGTAATTTTTCTTTTATAAACTAAACTAGTGATAAAACAAGAAACTAAAAGACTCGATTGCAAGATCTAAAGATATACCTTCAAGCACTCACCTCCCCGGCAACGGCGCCAGAAAAGAGCTTGGTGTCTACTACACAACCTTCTTCTTGTCGACGTTGTTGGGCCTCCAAGTGCAGAGGTTTGTAGGACAGTAGCAAATTTCCCTCAAGTCGATGACCTAAGGTTTATCAATCCGTAGGAGGCGTAGGATGAAGATGGTCTCTCTCAAGCAACCCTGCAACCAAATAACAAAGAGTCTCTTGTGTCCCCAACACACCCAATACAATGGTAGATTGTATAGGTGCACTAGTTCGGCGAAGAGATGGTGATACAAGTGGTATATGGATAGTAGATAAAGGTTTTTATAATCTGAAAATATAAAAACAGCAAGGTGACTAATGATAAAAGTGAGCGTAAACGGTATTGCAATGCGTTGAAACAAGGCCTGGGGTTCATACTTTCACTAGTGCAAGTCCTCTCAACAATAATAACATAATTGGATCACATAACTATCCCTCAACATACAACAAAGAGTCACTCCAAAGTCACTAATAGCGAAGAACAAACGAAGAGATTATGGTAGGGTACGAAACCACCTCAAAGTTATTCTTTCCAATCAATCCGTTGGGCTATTCCTATAGGTATCACAAACAGCCCTAGAGTTCGTACTAGAATAACACCTTAAGACACAAATCAACCAAAACCCTAATGCCACCTAGATACTCCAATGTCACCTCAAGTATCTGTGGGTATGATTATACGATATGCATCACACAATCTCAGATTCATCTATTCAACCAACACAAAGGACCTCAAAGAGTGCCCCAAAGTTCTACCGGAGAATCACGACGAAAACGTGTGCCAACCCCTATGCATAGGTTCATGGGCGGAACCCGCAAGTTGATCACCAAAACATACATCAAGTGAATCACGTGGTATCCCATTGTCACCACAGATACGCACGGCAAGACATACATCAAGTGTTCTCACATCTTTAAAGACTCAATCCGATAAGATTACTTCAAGGGGAAAACTCAATTCATTACAAGAGAGTAGAGGGGGAGGAGAAACATAAGATCCAAGTATAATAGCAAAGCTCGCGATACATCAAGATCGTATCACCTCAAGAACACAAGAGAGAGAGAGAGAGATCAAACACATAGCTACTGGTACATACCCTCAGCCCCGAGGGAGAACTACTCCCTCCTCGTCATGGAGAGCACCGGGATGATGAAGATGGCCACCGGAGAGGGATTGCCCCCTCCGGCAGGGTGCCGGAACGGGTCTAGATTGCTTTTTGGTGGCTATAGAGGCTTCTGGTGGCGGAACTCCCGATCTATTGTCTGTTCTGGAAGTTTTAGGGTACGTGAGTATATATGGGTGCAGGAAGTACGTCGGTGGAGCTTCGGGGGGGCCATGAGGCAGGGGGCGCGCCCCCCACCCTCGTGAGCACCTCCCTTGGCTCCTGACGTGGGGTCCAAGTCCATCCGGTAGCTTTCCTTCCAAAAATAACTTCTCCAGTTGATTTCGTTCCGTTTCGACTCCGTTTGATATTCCTTTTCTTCGAAACACTGAAATAGGCAAAAAACAGCAATTCTGGGTTGGGCCTCCGGTTAATAGGTTAGTCCCAAAAATAATATAAAAGTGGATAATAAAGCCCAATATTGCCCAAAACAGTAGATAACATAGCATGGAGCAATCAAAAATTATAGATACGTTGGAGACGTATCATAGGGTAGAAGCTTGTCCTTGTTGGCTGACTCGGGATTGGCATGAGGGCGTACACCAACGGGTGTGTTGAGCCCCTCACTAGGAACCTGAAGCAAATCCATGAAGTCCTTCCATGTAGCAGTCAGCCGCTGTCCGTTGGTCATCCAGGTCATCCTCCGTGCCTCATCAGTATGGAAGTGGACCGTGGCAAAGAACTGGGCCACAATCTCAGGGTCATAATCCAAATGGAATGAGATCACATGCTCAATGCCAAACTGCTCCACGAGGTCCAGAGCCTCACCAAAGTAATCATGGTGCCTCTCATCTCGCATGTGATGCATGTCAATCCAGTGCACGTCCACATAGAGGTTCTGCTTGGCCTTGATCACATCTACATAAGTGAGATACTATTGCTTGGTCCAGAACAGATCATTCTCGTTGAAGTTGGCACGAGGATTCACATAGGGGTTGATTTTTCTTCGAGTGGCAAACTCAGCAAGAGGAATCTCATCCATGCCCTTGGAGGGCTCCTTGAGCTTGGTGGCGGTGGTCTTGGTCCTGCGTTGGGGGGCATTGGAGCCCTCAGGAGCTTCATCTTGGTTGCGCAGATGCTTGGAGCCCGTGTCACGACTGGGATTGGAACGGTGAGCAGGAGCACCGGTGCCACCACCTAAGGCACAAAACACAAAAACACGCACGAGAAGCGAGAAGGATCAATGCAAAGACCTCAGCAAAACAGGTGAAACAAGTAGAACTCGCACTTGAGAGTTGCCACAAGAGAGATTTGACAGAAACGGTAGTACCGCATGGCTGCGCGGTACTAAAATTCTAGTGCTGTTCCTAGTCACGGTAGTACCGTGCCAGGGGGCACGATAGTACCGTGTCTTGGAGCGGCAGTAAAATTTTAGTGCCGCACCTCACGCGGTAGTACTGTACGAGCGGTAGTACCGCACCAGAGATGCGGTAGTACCGCACGGCGGCAGATCCGAGTCCACAATTGGATCTGAGCACAACCGTGACAACGACGCGGTACTACGGTTGATCAAATCTACCACGGGGCAACAAAGCAAGCACAATCTCTACGCATTGCTATTCTCCTACATCCTACTCTTGCATACATTTGGCCTAAAATCTCATGAACAACATGCATCTCCCAAAAACCTAGAAGCAAACAAACGAACCAAAGATAGAGGGATTTGGGGAGAAACCTTGTTCCATGGCAAGAGGAAGTGGTGGGGAACGATCCTACCGGTCAGAATCCAAGGAGAGCGGCCGGAGACGGAGATCCGATGAGGGTCTCCAGCGCCGTTCTTGAGCGACAGAGAGAGAGAGACGGCGAGAGAAACATACGAAAGGGTATGGGGGAGTTGGAACTCCCCCTGCCTGTTCTTAACCCCCACGCGCCCTCGACAGCGCGGTAGTACCGCGTGTCATCACGGTAGTACCGCTAGGACGGAAGTACCACACCGTGGGCGGTAGTACCGCTCCCCCAAGCGGCAGTAAAAAATTACTGCCGTGCTGGGTGCGGAAGTACCATGCGCTGCTCATGTGGTAGTACCGTGGCTGGCCGCGGTAGTACCGTGTGCTCAAGAAGATGCAAGTTTCAAGAACAAGGGAAAACAAGAGCCTTTGCATAGCAACCTTCAAGCGAACGGACACATCAAAACACCGACACACGAGACAACACACACAAGCTTGACACGACGAAAGGAAGACAAGAGACAACAAGGAGTAAAACACTCAACACAACCTCTCTAAAGAGAGGGCGGTGGCCGAAGCCACCTATGTTTGAGTCAATTGGTATGGCACCGCGAATAATTATCCTTGGGCCCATGACCAAAACTCGTCTTTGAAGCACAAGTACCATCAACAATGGCTAATGTGAAAGAGTTGATCAATTTATGCGTAATGGGGGGAGGGAGAGTTCATTGAGAGAACAACACTCCCCCTATGTCCATGCCTACACCTAAACAAGATAACAAGTTGGGTATGGTGCGGTGTGCACGGGTTCAAGCAACATTGCTCGAATCAATGATATTTATCTCATGCCTTAACTCGCAAAATCTTGCTTCATCCAGGGGCTTCGTGAAGATATCTGCAAGGTTATCAAGAGTGTTGACATAGTTGAGCTCAATCTCCCCTCTCCTAATATGATCCCGGATGAAGTGATACCGAATCTCAATATGCTTCGTCTTGAAGTGTTGCACTGGGTTGAGAGAGATCTTGATGGCACTTTCATTATCACACCAAAGAGGCACTTTGTCACAAATGACACCGTAATCCTTTAAAGTTTGCCTCATCCATAGAAGTTGTGCACAACAACTACCGGCAGCCACATACTCCGCTTCCGTGGACGAGAGAGACACACAACTTTGCTTCTTGGAAGACCAACTCACCAAATAGCAACCAAGAAATTGGCACCCTCTGGAAGTTGACTTCCTATCCACTTTGTCTCCCTCCCAATCAGAGTCCGAAAAACCCACAAGATTGAAGTTAGATCCTCTTGGATACCATAAGCCAAAGTTTGGGGTATGAGCCAAATATCGAAAGATTCGCTTGACCGCCACATAGTGGCTTTCCTTAGGTGTGGCTTGAAACCGTGCACAAATTCCCACACTCAACATGATATCCGGTCTAGATGCACAAAGGTAAAGCAAGGAACCAATCATGGAGCGATATACCTTTTGATCCACCGCTTTACCATTGGGATCTATGTCAAGTTGGCATTTGACGGGCATTGGAGTGGAAGCCGGCTTGACATCAGTTAGCTCGAATCTTTTGAGCATGTCTTGAGTGTATTTGGCTTGGTTGATGAAGGTTCCTTCTCTTCGTTGCTTGACTTCGAACCCGAGACAGAACTTCAACTCTCCCATCATGGACATCTTGAACTTGGAGGTCATGAGTGCGGAAAATTCCTCATTGAAAGCTTTGTTAGGGGAACCAAAGATAATATCATCAACATATAGTTGGCACACAAACAACTCCTCTTTGACCTTCTTAGTAAAAAGAGTGGGGTCGATTTTTCCAATTTCAAAACCACGATCTTGCAACAACTCGGTAAGGTGGTCATACCACGCACGTGGGGCTTGCTTAAGGCCATAGAGTGCCTTATCGAGTTGGTACATATGATTGTGAAAATAGGGATCCTCGAACCCGGGGGGTTGCTTGACATATACCAACTCATTAATAGGACCATTAAGAAAAGCACTCTTCACATCCATTTTTTGTAACTTAAAGTTATGATGAGAAGCATATGCAATCAACATGCGAATGGATTCAAGGCGAGCAACGGGAGCAAAGGTTTCACCCTAGTCGATACCCTCGACTTGGGAGTAGCCTTGGGCTACCAAACGAGCCTTGTTGCGAATGATAATCCCATGAGCATATTGCTTGTTCTTGAATATCCACTTGGTTCCAATGACATTATGGTTTACCGTTGGCCTTGGCACAAATCTCCACACCTTATTGTGCTCGAAGTTGTTGAGTTCTTCATGCATGGCATTAAGCCAATCCGGATCCTCGAGCACCTCATAAACCTTTTGGGGTTCAACACAAGATACAAACGCATGATGTTCACAATAGTTTGCTAATTGTCTACGAGTGCTTACCCCCTTTCTTAAGCTTCCAAGCACATTTGTCATGAGATGATCTTTGGTGGATAGCTTGGATGCGATCTTGGCGGCACGATGCTCTAATTCCTCCTTTGGAGAGAGTTGAGGAGTGGTTACTTGATCATTTTGAGCGTCGTCTTGAGTGCGTTCTTGATCTTGAGCTTGCTCTTGCTCTTGAACTTGCTTGGATGATAGAACTTGACCTTGGGCATCACTTGGTGATCCAACACCATCTTGAGGTTGATCTTGCCCTTGGTCTTGTTCATGAGGTTGAGGGCCTTCACTTTGTACTTCAGAAGCGTGTGGGCCTTGGGTTGGTGATGGCTCCACGTGAGTGGAACATTGTCCTTCTCCTTCAGCCACAAGGGGATCCTCAATGGGTAGGATAAAACCAACACCCATTCTTCTTATGGCTTGGGGAGGAATTTCATCACCTACATCACAAGTGCCACTTTGCTCCACTTGGGAGCCGTTATTCTCATCAAACTCCATGTTACATGTCTCCTCAATAAGTCCCGTGGACTTATTAAGGACACGGTAAGCATGGGAGTTTGTAGCATAACCAACAAATATGCCCTCATGAGCTCTAACCTCAAATTTAGACAAACGAACACCTTTCTTGAGAATAAAACACTTACACCCGAACACCCGGAAGTACTTGAGGTTGGTCTTGTTACCGGTAAGTATCTCTTCTTATTGTCAAGATCTTTGCATTGTGTTGACGTTGAGCTTCATTTGCAAAGTCAATGACGGTTTGTTGGGTCTCACTCTTCCTCTTGAAGAAATATACCCAAGTGTATCTTGAATAATCATCCACAATCACCAAGCAATACTTCCTACCCCAAGACTATCAAAAGATGGAGGCCCAAAGAGATCCATATGAAGGAGCTCCAAAGGCCTCTTCGAGAAAATGATAGTCGTGGGAGGGTGAGCCTTTTCATGTAGCTTTCCTTCGATACAAGCACTGCAAGCACGATCTTTAGCAAAACTAACATTTGTTAGTCCACGGACATGGTCCCCCTTGAGAAGACTTTGCAAAGATCTCATATTGACATGGGCTAAACGGCGATGCCAAAGCCATCCCACGTCAACTTTAGCCATTAGGCATGTAGCGGTCTTAGTGAGTCGCTCCGAAAAGTTAATCACATAGTGACCGTTTTCGACATGCCCAACAAAGGCTACTTTAAGAGTCTTGCTCCACAAGAGGGCCACAGTATCAACATCAAAGAAGGTGGCAAAGCCCATGAGCGCAAGTTGACGAACAGAAAGTAAATTGTATGCAAGGGACTCAACAAGCATGACCTTCTCGATCGTGAGATCATGAGAAATGACAACCTTGCCGAGTCTCAATACCTTAGAGGACGAGGTGTCACCCCACTCGATGTTGGTGGGCATAGATGGAATCTTTTGCACGTCCACCACCAAGTCCTTGCTTCCAGTCATATGATTAGTAGCTCCACTATCGAGCAACCATGATCCCCCACCGGAAGCAAACACCTACACGAGATAAATGCTTGGTTTTAGGTACCCATTTTGTAATGGGTCCTTTGATGTTAGTAACAAGGGTCTTAGGAACCCAAATAGACCATTCAATGTACTCATAAGAAGAACCAACAAATTTGGCATAGACATGTCCATCACTAGCACGGCATAACACATAAGAAGGGTTAAAGTCGCCGGCTTTGTTGGGAGGAGTAGCATTGCCCTTCTTGGCATCACTACCCTTCACATTGTTCTTCTTCTTCTTACAGGCACCCTCTCCCTCTTTGACAAAAGTTTGCATGAGAGGAGGAGGTTGTTTGGTCTTGTCATTCTTCTTCTTGTTCTTGGACTTGGGTGCAAACCCAATCCCTTCCTTGGGCACAACTTCCTTTTGATTGCTCAAAAGGTCGTTTAGGTTCTTCTCGCCTTGTATGCACGACACAAGGCCTTTCTCAAGTTGCTCCTTCAGCTTAGCATTCTCCTCAACAAGATGCACATGCTCACAACATGGGTTAGTAGCATTTGGATTATCAATTAAGACCATATGAGGAAATGTGGCTTTCTCCTTGGTTAGCTTTACTTGGAGTTGATCATGAGACTCTTTGAGGCTAGCATGAGCATCCTTCAAAACCTTGTGAGCCTTGTCAAGTAAGTCAAAGTCCTCTTTGAGTCTAGCAAGATCAACTCCAAGCTTGGCCTTCTCAGAGTTTAGCACACGAGAAACAACAATAGCATGATCAAGATTTTTCTTTAGTTTAGCATGGTCATCGTTGTGTGACTCCTCAAGAGACAAGCGATGACCACACTCTTCCTCAAGAGCATTAGATAGATCCGATATCTCATCGGCATAGTCACGACTATGCCCCTCCATCTTAGAGATGGTGTCCTCATGAGCCTCGATCATGTCATTGGCTTCACCAACTTGTTCCAAGAGAGCAACGAAGTGCTTCTTGGATTTACCCTTAAGCTTACTCATAAAAGACTCAAACTCATTTTCCTCCTCATTAGACCCCTCATGTTCATCAATGCAATCCATCAAAGAAGGAATATTAATGATGGTAGTTTTGATGTTGGGGGTTACCTTGTTGGTGGCTTTAGCCATGAGGCAATTAGCGGTGATGTTCTCATTGGGTGAGTCGAAGAGAGACACCCGTGGAGTTGTCGCAATGGCAACGGAGGCCATGGCAACCGGCTCGCCGTCATCATCATCATCATCATCATCATCACCATCATCATTGTACTCTTCTTGTGCCACCAACCCCTTGGGAGGAGTCTTCTTGGTGAAGTTGCTCTTGTTGGGGAAAGACTTGGCCTTGTCCTTTCAGATGAGCTTGCCACCATTGTCTTCCCTCTTCTCATAAGGACATCCCGCAACAAAGTGGCTCACATTGCCACAATTATAGCACGTCCTCACTCGTTGCTTGACCTTCGTGCCACTTGAGTGGTTTTTGTTGAAGTTGGGGCTTGTGTTCTTCTTGCTCAAAAATTGCCTTGAAGCAAGAGCCATGTGTTCATGATAGGCATACTTTGTATCTTCGGGGTTGCTCTCCTCTTCTTCCTCTTCGTCCTCTTATTCCACACTAACCTTGGCCTTCAATGCAAGGTTGGGCTTCTTTGCTCTTTGAGAACGTAACACCTCATTATCGGCGGTCTTGTCCAAGATGCTCATAGCCACAAACTCATCCAACATTTCACTTGAGGACAAGGTGTGGAAGTCCGGCCTTTGACGAATGACGGAGGACATTGCCTTGTGATAAGGCATCATGGCCTTGAGGAATTTGCGCTTGATCCAATTGTCATCCGTATCCTTGCTCCCAGGATCTCGGAGTGAGACCGTGAGTTTGGTTAATCTCCGATAAAGCTCACAAGGTTCTTCATCTTCTTTCATTGCAAACTCATCGGCTTTATCTTGCACCACTTCATAGTTGGAGCGTCGAATGCTTGCGCTCCCCCTGTAGAGGGAAACAACATGGTGCCATGCATCCTTGGCCATGGTGAAGGGCCGGAGATGAGCAAGATCTTCGGGTGGAATGGCATCTTGGATGATGAAGAGAGCATTCTCATTGAATTGATTATCCGCGGCTTCTCTAGGGGTGAAGTTGCTTCGGTCATGCGGATAAAAACCTTCTTCAATGATTCTCCAAAGGTTAGTATTAACATGGTTCAAATGGCGCTTAAAGCGATAAACCCAAGAATCAAAGTCCTCATTTTCACAATCTTAGGGGGAGGACCGGCATGATTCAAATGAGTGGAAGGAATCGGTCCACCATAAGTAAGCGGAGGTTCCACATGGGCAAAGATGTCGTTGCCAATTTTACCACTAGAAGAAGGAGCCTTTTCACTAGTAGCTTCCCCCTTGTCGGAGTTAGCATCCGTCACCTTGTTAGTGGGATCACCCACTTTCAATGATGCGGTAGATAGTTTAAGCCCTTCTAAGAATTTAGTAAACATGCTTTCAACCTCGGTTGTCATGGAGGTTTTCAATGTGTCCAAAGCCACATTGAATTCCTCATGAGAGACCACAGTTCCCCCATCAGTCGTAGACGAGACCAGATTCACACCGGAGTGCTCCTCCACACCATCTACGGTGTCAACCATACTCTTCGGACGACAAAGTCCTTAATAAAGAGACGAGGCTCTGATACCAATTGAAAGGATCGATATAGTTGACTAGAGGGGGGTGAATAGGCAACTAACAATTTTTAACTCTTCTTTACCAATTTAAACTTTGCAACAAAGTAGGTTGTCTAGATATGCAACTAGGTGAGCAACCTATATGATGCAACAAGAACAAGAACACAAGCAAGCAAGGGATATAACACAAATAAGCTTGCACAAGTAAAGGCACGAGATAAGCAAGAGTGGAGCCGGTGAAGACGAGGATGTGTTACCGAATTTCATTCCTTTTGAAGGGAAGTACGTCTCCGTTGGAGCGGTGTGGAGGCACAATGCTCCCCAAGAAGCCACTAGGGCCACCGTATTCTCCTCACGCCCTCACACAATGCGAGATGCCGTGATTCCAGTAATGGTGCCCTTGGATGCGGCGACCGGGCCTTTACAAACAAGGTTGGGGCTATCTCCACAACTTAATTAGAGGCTCCCAACGATACCACAAAGCTTCACCACAACGGAATATGGCTCCGTGGTGACCTCAACCGTCTAGGCTGCTCAAACACCCAAGAGCAAAAAGATCCGCAAGGGATGAGTGGGGAAATCAAATTTCTCTGGGTGGAAGTGTGGATCTAGGCCTTCTCAACTAGTCCCTAGAGAATCAACAAGTTTGATTGGCTAGGGAGAGAGATCGGGCGAAAATGGAGCTTGGAGCAGGAATGGAGCTTGGGGATGGAGGAGATAGTCAACTCGGGGAAGAAGACACCCCTTATATAGTGGAAGAACAAATCCAACCATTATCCACCAATCCAGCCTGCATAGCATGGTACTACCACGTCAGGGCCGCGGTACTACCGCAGGGCCCTGCGGTAATACCGCCCGAGCAGCACAAACCAGGACAGCCCAAATGCATTGAAGGAGAGGGCGGTAGAGCCGCTGGCGCGGTACTACCGCTCCCCCTTGCGATACTACCACAAGGCAGGGATGTTCCAGATTTTGAGAAGGCACGGACATATAAAAATACATCCGTGGCAACTTCCGCTGAGTTGGAGTCAATGCAAAAATCCGACACGGTAGTACCGTGAGCCAGGGGTGGTACTACCGCGTGGGGTGCAGATGTAAAAAATTACATCTGCTCCTACTGCCGTGCAGGCTGCTGAGCCAGACCAGAACGCACGGTACTACCGTGCACCGGGCGCGGTACTACCGTGTAGGGCGTGGATGTAAAAAATTACATCCACTCCTACTACTGCACCCGCAGTAGCGCCTGGCCTGGGGCCACGGTACTACAACTCCAAAGGAGCGGTACTACCGTGGGCGCTTGCAGTACTACCGCGCCTGGGCCCGGTACTACCGCAAGGGCCTAGGGTACTACCGCTCCTAGGAGCAGTACTACCGCATGCCCAAGCTCAGCCTAACACGACAATTTGCATAGACGAGAAAAGGCGGAGGATGCTCCAAAGTTCCAAAGGAAAGGCGGTGCAAAGGAGAAGATGTGTACATGATGATTCCACCCAAACCTTTCCAAAGCGGACCCCCTCTTAATAGTACGACTTTCCTACGACTCAAATCCACCGAAAAGAAACGTAGAGAAACGCCGTCTTCAATAGTCTTCGAGGGGCACCAAAACGTCTTGTGCCTAGTGATGAAATGTCTGAAACACTCAATGCACACGATTAGTCCGCAAAAGCATTGTCATCAATCACCACAACTAAGGGATAAATATGACCTTACACCAAGCTTGTGGCTTTGCATATCATTAGCATCATGGATATTCAAAGAATTCATACTAACAACATTGCAATCATGCTCATCATCCAAATATTTAGTGCCAAACATTTTAATACATTCTTCTTCTAACACTTTGGCACAATTATCGGAATCCTTAGTTTTACGAAAGACATTAAAAAGATGAAGCATATGAGGCAACCTTAATTCCATTTTTTTGTAGTTTTCTTTTATAAACTAAAGTAGTGATAAAACCAGAAACTAAAAGATCCAATTGCAAGATCTAAAGATATACCTTCAAGCACTAACCTCCCCGGCAACGGCGCCAGAAAAGAGCTTGATGTCTACTACACAACCTTCTTCTTGTAGACGTTGTTGGGCCTCCAAGTGCAGAGGTTTGTAGGACAGTAGCAAATTTCCCTCAAGTGGATGACCTAAGGTTTATCAATCCTTGGGAGGCGTAGGATGAAGATGGTCTCTCTCAAGCAACCCTAAAACCAAATAACAAAGAGTCTCTTGTGTCCCCAACACACCCAATACAATGGTAAATTGTATAGGTGCACTAGTTTGGCGAAGAGATGGTGATACAAGTGCAATATGGATGATAGATATAGGTTTTTGTAATCTGAAAATATAAAAACAGCAAGGTAGAAAGTGGTAAAAGTGAGCGTAAACGGTATTGCAATGCTAGGAAACAAGGCCTAGGGTTCATACTTTCACTAGTGCAAGTTCTCTCAACAATAATAACATAATTGGATCATATAACTATCCCTCAACATGCAACAAAGAGTCACTCAAAAGTCACTAATAGTGGAGAACAAATGAAGAGATTATTGTAGGGTATGAAACCACCTCAAATGATCGATCTATTCAAGAGTCCATAGTAAAATAACATGAAGCTATTCTTTCCGTTCAATCTATCATAGAGTTCGTACTAGAATAACACCTTAAGACACAAATCAACCAAAACCTTAATGTCACCTAGATACTCCAATGTCACCTCAAGTATCCGTGGGTATGATTATACGATATGCATCACACAATCTCAGATTCATCTATTCGACCAACACAAAGAACTTCAAAGAGTGCCCCAAAGTTTCTACCGGAGAGTCAAGACTAAAACGTGTGCCAACCCCTATGCATAAGTTCACGAGGTCACGGAACTCGCAAGTTGATCACCAAAACATACATCAAGTGGATCACGTGATATCCCATTGTCACCATAGATAAGCACATGAAAGACATACATCAAGTGTTCTCAAATCCTTAAAGACTCGATCCAATAAGATAACTTCAAAGGGAAAACTCAATCCATTACAAGAGAGTAGAGGGGGAGAAGCATCATAAGATCCAACTATAATAGCAAAGCTCACGATACATCAAGATCGTGCCAAATCAAGAACATGAGAGAGAGAGATCAAACACATAGCTATTGGTACATACCCTCAGCCCCGAGGGCGAACTACTCCCTCCTCGTCATGGAGAGCGCCGGGATGATGTAGATGGCCACCGGAGAGGGATTCCCCCCTCCAACAGGGTGCCGGAACGGGTCTAGATTGGTTTTCGGTGGCTACAGAGGCTTGCAGTGGCGGAACTCCCGATCTAGGTTTCTTTCTGGAAGTTTGGGTATACATAAGAGCTGTTGGAGTCGGGAACAAGTCAGTGGGGTCCCTCGAGGCGGCCACGAGATAGGGGGCGTACCCAGGGGGTAGGGCGCACCCCCACCCTCGTGGTGGCCTCGGGACTCCTCTGGTCCATCTACAGTACTCCGTGGACTTCTTCTGGTCCAAAAACAATCTCCGTGAAATTTCAGGTCAATTGGACTCTGTTTGGTTTTCCTTTTCCGCGATACTCAAAAACAAGGAAAAAACAGAAACTGGCTCTGGGCTCTAGGTTAATAGGCTAGTCCCAAAAATCATATAAAATGCCATATAAATGCATATAAAACATCTTAGATGGATAATATAATAGCATGGAACAATCAAAAATTATAGATACATTGGAGACGTATCACCGCCCGCTGGCAAAGAGCACCGCACACCGGAGCAGTATTTCGATGACGTCCTAAAAGGATCCCGCATTGTAGAGGGCCAATGTTCGAAGGACATCATTTTTGAATGAATGTTTCTATGTTGTACAATCATGAAACAAGGCCTATGTATTATATGTTGCTTATTTTACTTTAAAATATCTCCTCCTGTGCGGCTATTTATGATATCTGATAGTTGGCCAGTCGTCAGCTTCAGCCCCCACGTAGGTAGTACGGGGGTGTTCGGGATAACACTTAAACACACTTGACCCAACGATTGGTCCGTGAAGCAGGTGTTAGTGCGGCGAACCAGGCAATCGAACTATATGGCATTATCGCCCTCACATAGCCATAGGAGTTTTATAATGGGAGTGCGGCGCAACCCTAGTATTGTTCGATTATCCGAACTTGGGTGTTGTGAATGCCCAGCTGGGTGGAGGCCAGCCTATCGCATAATGCAAAAAAAATTGCAAGAGATTTATACTTAGTCACCGAATAGCTGGCCAGCTCTCGCCGCATCATGACAGTCAGTTTTCGGCTTTCTCTACTGAGGTGTTTGTCTGGGTAAACCAGAAACACAATCACAGTAGTTCTCCCTTTACTACCCTAGCCGATCATACAGAACTTAAGGTAGCAAGCACAGGAGCCGGGCAACCCAACTATTGACCAAAGACATGATTCGGAGCCGATGCATATAATGTTATATTCGAGACGCCGAATTGCACTTGTGAAAGTGTTCAGACTTTATTTTAGTATTTAAAAGATGTACACAGCTTAATAGAGCCCCTGGCAATTTAGGCCATACCGAGGTGTACATGATAATCAGACAAAAACAGGGAAACATATGTTGAGAGATAAGTCAACGCCATGTAGGTTTGGGCCAAAAACTGTTTCCATAGTAGTCTGATTGATACGTCAAAATGTATTCATACAAATAGTGCAATAAGCAACAAGGCTATTTTACATGCCGAACACAAGGGGAAGCCGTGCATGCGTCCTGAAAGCGAGCGAGGTGATCTTTAAGGATCCTTTAGGTACACTAGCACGCGTCTATGCTGCTTTTCTCCTTGGTGTATTGTCCTTCGAGAGGATCATCGACCGGTGTTTTCACAATAGGCCACGGAAAGAGGCCTTAGTACCGTTGAAAGGGTGATGTGGTTTGAGAGAACCTAGAAGAATAAAATAAAATAAGAAAGAAGAATAGGAATGTGAGTTTCCTGATAGGGTCTGGCCATATTGCAGGCATTGTCCTTATTGTGCCTCCATCCTTTCCCATGGTATTTTTAGTGCGTAATTATGTATGCGTGGTACATATGCCACAATTTGGTACGGGATGGGAGGGAGGCCGGATTGCTAATCGAGCTCCTGACGAGCTGGACTGTCGTATAGTGGGGTAGACTGGACTCATTTGACAGCGTCCAAGGACTTGGCCGCCGACGTAATAGTTAGCTTGATGAGGCCACCCTGTACTTCCGCCGCCAGGGCCACAGTGTGCTCCTCAGTGTGGAGGGAGCGTTCCATGTTTCCATTCACTGTTATAACTCCGCGTGGTCCGGGCATCTTGAGTTTGAGATAGGCGTAGTGCGGGACTGCATTGAAGCGAGTGAACGCGGTTCGCCCGAGCAGTGCATGGTAGCCACTGCGGAAGGGGGCGATATTGAAGATCAGGTCTTCGCTGCAGAAGTTGTCCGGCGAACTGAAGACCACTTCCAATTTGATTGAGCCCGTGCAGCGGGCCTCTACATCGGGTATCACTCCTTTAAAGGTAGTTTTAGTGGGCTTGATTCTTGACGGATCAATACCCATCTTGCGGACTGTGTCCTAATAGAGCAGGTTAAGGCTGCTGCCGCCGTCCATGAGGACTCGCGTAAGGTGGAATCCATCGATGATTGGATCGAGGACTAGTGCGGCTGAACCTCCATGATGGATACTGGTCGGATGGTCCCTGCGATCGAAGGTGATCGGACAGGCCGACCATGGGTTGAATTTTGGGGCGACTGGCTCTATCGCATAGACGTCCCTTAGCGCACGCTTCGCTCCCTCTTGGGGATATGGGTGACGTATATCATATTCACCGTTTTGACTTCGGGGGAAAATTTCTTCTGACCCCCTGTTTTCGGTGCACGAGGTTCCTCGTCATCATCCTCGCTAGGCGACCCTTTCTCCTTATGTTTGGCATTTAACTTGCCGGCCTGTTTGAAGACCCAACAACTTCTGTTGGTGTGGTTGGCAGGTTTATCAGGAGTGACGTGGATCTGGCAGGGTCAGTCAAGTATTCGGTCCAGGCTTGATGAGCCGTCTTTGTTTTGTTTGAATGGCTTCTTCCATTGACCGGGTTTGGTGCCACTGAATCCGGCGTTGACTGTCGTACTCTCTGTATCATCATTGTTGCTCCGACGCTTATGTTTGTTGCGTCGGGGTCTTTCGTTACTGTTTCGGGCTTCAAAAGTGCCTAGGTCGCTGGTACTATTACCGCTACGGGCTAGCCAGCTATCCTCGCCCACGCAGAAGCGGGTCATTAGTGCTGTAAGGGCTGCCATGGACTTCGGCTTTTCTTGGCCGAGGTGTCAGGCGAGCCATTCGTCACGGATGCTGTGTTTGAAGGCCGCTAGGGCTTCGGCGTCCGGACAGTCGACAATCTGGTTCTTTTTAATTAGAAACCCGGTCCAGAATTTCCTGGCCGACTCTCCGGGCTATTGGACTATATGACTGAGGTCATCGGCATCCGGAGGCCGGACATAAGTGCCTTGGAAGTTGTCTCTAAAGGCATCTTCCAAGTCTTCCCAGCTTCCAATAGAGTTTTATGGGAGGCTGTTTAACCAGTGCCTAGCTGCCCCCTTAAGTTTTAGGGGAAGGTATTTTGTGGCGTGTAGATCATCACCGCGAGCCATGTGAATGTGGAGAAGAAAATCTTCAATACATACTGCGCGATCTGTTGTTCTGTTGTATGATTCGATGTTCATGGGTTTAAACCCTTCAAGGAACTCGTGCTCCATTACCTCATCCGTGAAGCATAGGGGGTGTGCGGCGCCTCTGTATCGGGCCATGTCACGGCGTAGTTCGGATGGAGTCTGTATGAGGTTTTCAGCACGGGGTTGGTTGTGTTTATCGCACCAGGCTTGATAGCCCGCCTCTCACGCCGGAGCGCGCCCTCGCGATCCGTAGATTGACCTGGTCTGACCTGCCCTATTTCCAGGTCCTGTCGTAGGTCGTATGTGTATCCTCGAGTTGTTGTTTCTCTGCTTTTACGGCGAGGGGGTGCGGGCTGATGTTCGGCTTGAGTTGCCGCTCTATCCCGGCCACGTGGTGGTCTATCAGGTCCGTCAGCCACATTACGCACAGGTAGTATGGGCTCCAACGCCTTATTGTCGAATTGGGGTAGCAGCTTACGCTTTGGGTAACTCCTTGTTGGGCGTTCAAGGCCGTATTCTTCGGCTGCCGGGACGTTAGTCCATCTGTCATTGAGCAGATCTTGGTCGGCTTGAAGCTTCTGTTGTTTCTTTTTAGGCTTCTAGCCATGGCTATTAGCCGGCGCTTGAAGCGCTCTTGTTCGAGAGGTTCCTCTGGATGATAAAATCTTTGTCGCTGAGGCTTACATCGTCCTCGGAGAGTGGCAGATAGTTGTTGTCCTCCGAGTCGTTGTTCCCTGTTTGTTCGTCAGGGTCAACTTGCCCGTCCTCCCGATCATCTTGTTCGGATGTTGGTTTGATGGGGTCTTCTTGGTCTTTGACGTTCTCCAGAGTATCATTGTCTTCGGTGCCGGTATTGCTGTTCTTGTCGCGACACGATTTAGAGTGGCGCCGCTGACGTCGATGTTTTGGCGGTATCTCAGGAGGTTCGTCCTCGACTGGGTTTTTCTTGTCATCGCCGTCGCCGTTTTTAGGTGTATCCACCATGTATACGTCATAGGAGGAGGTGGCCATTCAACATCCGGTGACTGGCGGGTTTTGGGCCTGCTCCTCTCTGGCATCGTCGTCCATACCGTCGATGTCTTCGGAGGCGTAATCAAGCATGTCGGTTAGGTCCTCGTGATAACCCACAAGTATAGGGGATCGCAACAGTTTTCGAGGGTAGAGTATTCAACCCAAATTTATTGATTCGACACAAGGGGAGCCAAAGAATATTCTCAAGTATTAGCAGCTGAGTTGTCAATTCAACCACACCTGGAAACTTAATATCTGCAGCAAAGTATTTAGTAGCATGGTAATATGATAGTAGTGGTAACAAGAGCAAAAGGTAATGATAACAAAAGTAATGTTTTTGGTATTTTGTAGTGATTGTAACAATAGCAACGGAAAAGTAAATAAGCGAAGAACAATATTTGGAAAGCTCGTAGGCAATGGATCGGTGATAGAGAATTATGCCGGATGTGGTTCATCATGTAACAGTCATAACCTAGGGTGACACAGAACTAGCTCCAATTCATCAATGTAATGTAGGCATGTATTCCGAATATAGTCATACGTGCTTATGGAAAAGAACTTGCATGGCTTCTTTTGTCCTACCCTCCCGTGGTAGCGGGGTCCTAGCGGAAACTAAGGGATATTAAGGCCTCCTTTTAATAGAGTACCAGACCAAAGCATTAACACACAGTAAATACATGAAGTCCTCAAACTATGGTCATCACCGGGAGTGGTCCCGATTATTGTCACTTCGGAGTTGCCGGATCATAACACATAGTAGGTGACTATAGACTTGCAAGATAGGATCAAGAACTCGCATATATTGATGAAAACATAATAGGTTCATATCTGAAATCATGGCACTCGGGCCCTAGTGACAAGCATTAAGCATATAAAAGTCATAGCAACATCAATCTCAAAACATAGTGGATACTAGGGATCAAGCCCTAACAAAACTAACTCGATTACATGATAAATCTCATCCAACCCATCACCGTCCAGCAAGCCTACGATGGAATTACTCACGCACGGCGGTGAGCATCATGAAAGTGGTGATGGAGGATGGTTGATGATGACGATGGCGACGGATTCCCCTCTCTGGAGCCCCGAACGGACTCCAGATCAGCCCTCTCGAGAGGTTTTAGGGCTTGGCGGCGGCTCTGTATCGTAAAACGCGATGAATCCTTCTCCTTTATTTTTTTCTCCCCGAAAGTGAATATATAGAGTTGGGGTTGAGGTCGGAGGAGCTCTAGGGGGCCCAGGAGGTAGGGGGCGCGCCCAGGGGGGCAGGCGCGCCCCCACCCTCGTGGCTAGGGTGTGGGCCCCCTGGTCTTGATATTTTGCCAGTATTTTTTATTATTTCCAAAAATACGCTCGATGGAGTTTCAGGTCATTCCGAGAACTTCTGTTTCTGCACATAAATAACACCATGGCAATTCTGCTGAAAACAGCGTCAGTCTGGGTTAGTTCCATTCAAATCATGCAAGTTAGAGTCCAAAACAAGGGCAAAAGTGTTTGGAAAAGTATATACGACGGAGACATATCAACTCCCCCAAGCTTAAACCTTTGCTTGTCCTCAAGCAATTCAGTTGACAAACTGAAAGTGATAAAGAAAAGCTTTTACAAACTCTGTTTGCTCTTGTTGTTGTAAATATGTAAAGCCAGCATTCAAGTTTTCAGCAAAGATTATGAACTAACCATATTCAAAATAACGCTTAGGTCTCATGTTTACTCATATCAATGGCATAATCAACTAGCGAGCAATAATAATAAATCTCAGATGACAACACTTTCTCAAAACAATCATAATATGATATAACAGGATGGTATCTCGCTAGCCCTTTCTGAGACCGCAAAACATAAATGCAGAGCACCTTTAAAGATCAAGGACTGACTAGACATTGTAATTCATGGTAAAAGAGATCCAGTCAAGTCACACTCAATGTAAACTAACAGTAATGAATGCAAATGGCAGCGGTGCTCTCCAACTGGTGTTTTTTTAATAAGAGGATGATGACTCAACATAAAAGTAAATAGATAGGCCCTTCGCAGAGGGAAGCAGGGATTTGCAGAGGTGCCAGAGATCGGTTTTGAAATAGAGGTGAATAATATTTTGAGCGGTATACTTTCATTGTCAACATAACAACCAAGAGATGGCGATATCTTCCATGCTACACACATTATAGGCGGTTCCCAAACAGAATGGTAAAGTTTATACTCCCGCTCCACCAACAAGCATCAATCCATGGCTTGCTCGAAACAACGAGTGCCTCCAACTAACAAGAGTCCCAAGGGGAGTTTTGTTTGCAATTATTTTGATTTAGTTTGCACAAAGCATGGGACTGGGCATCCCGGTGACCAGCCATTTTCTCGTGAGTGAGGAGCGGAGTCCACTCCTCTTGAGAATAACTCGCCTAACATGGAAGATACAGATAGCCCTAGTTGATACATGAGCTATTCGAGCATACAAAACTGGATATTTATTTGAAGGTTTAGAGTTTGGCACATACAAGTTTACTTGGAACGGCATGTAGATACCGTATATAGGTAGGTATGGTGGACTCATATGTAATAACTTTGGACTTTATGGGATTGGATGCACAAGCAGTATTCCTGCTGAGTACAAGTGAAGGCTAGCAAAATACTGGGAAGCGACCAGCTAGAGAGCGACAACAGTCATGAACATGCATTAAAATTAATCAACACAGAATGCAAGCATGAGTAGGATATAATGCACCATGAACATAAATATTGTAGAGGCTATGTTGATTTTGTTTCAACTACATGCGTGAACATGTGCCAAGTCAAGCCACTCGAATCGTTCAAAAGAGGATACCACCCTATCATACCACATCACAACCATTTTAATAGCATGTTGGCACGCAAGGTAAACCATTATAAGCTCCTAGCTAATTAATCATGGCATAAGCAACTATAATCTCTAATTGTCATTGCAAACATGTTTATTCATAATAGGCTGAATCAGGAACGATGAACTAATCATATTTACAAAAACAAGAGAGGTCGAGTCCATACCAGCTTTTCTCATCTCAGTCAGTCCATCATATATCGTCATGATTGCCTTTCACTTGCACGACCGAATGATGTGAATAATAATAATAGTGCACGTGCATTGGACTAAGCTGGAATCTGCAAGAATTCAATAAATAGGAGAAGACAAGGCAATATGGGCTCTTTTGTCAGATCAATAATAATGCATATAAGAGACACTTCAACAATTTAATCATGGTCTTCTCCTATCGACCCTCAAAGAAAAGAAAAGAAAAGAAATAAAGCTATTTACACGGGAAAACTCCCAACAAGCAAAAGAAGAACAGGAAATCTTTTTGGGTTTTCTTTTTAATTACTACTACAAGCATAGAAATTAAATCTAGCTAAAAGCTACAACTATTTTTTTGGTTTTTCATAAGGTTTATTAAGCACACGAGAAGAAAGCATAAAAAGGAAATAAACTAGCATGGATATTACAATGAAAAAGTATGAGCACTGACATCTAGCAATGAGTGTGTGAACATGAATGTAATGTCAGTGAGAAATACGTACTCCCCCAAGCTTAGGCTTTTGGCCTAAGTTGGTCTAATGCCATGGATGGCCTGGCGGATATCCAAAATTGTAACTGGGGTCGTACTGTGATGCAGCAGTCATTGCATCGTGGGCTGCAGCTTGGAGGCGAGCTATCTTAGCTCTCCTCTTATACTCTTCCGCCTCCTCTCTGGTTATAGAATATCTCCCTTTTGCCTGAAAGTCAAAGAAAGTAGAAGCAGGGAGAGCGACGTGATAGGTGCGTCGTCTGTCAAAGATTAGTCGATACTAGAGGAACTGATCGTTCCTCTCAACAAACTGATGACGAACCATAGCCTCATAATCCAAATAACCAGGAGGCAAAATATCATCCTCACGTATGGTTATACCAAGAAAATTAGCTATGCGGGTTGCATAAATTCCACCAAAGAAATATCCATTAAATCTATTAAGATGCAACCTACGTGCAACAATGGCTCCCAAATAATAAGATTTATCTCCTAACACAGCACTCCTAAGAATACTGAGGTCAGGGACACGCATGTGACATGCTTCATCTTTACCGTTAATGCATCTACCTATGAAGAGAGCAAAATAATGTATAGCAGGAAAATGAATGCTCCCTATGGTAGCTTGTGCTATATCTCTAGATTCCCCCACAGTTATACTATTAAGAAAATCTCTAAATTCAGATTTGCGAGGTTCACTAGTACTACCCCATTGTGGAAGTTTGCAAGTAGTGGTAAAGTCCTCTAAGTCCATAGTGTAAGAATTTTCATAAAGATCAAACATGACAGTTTGAGAATTGCGTGAAGATGAAAATTCAAACCTCCTCACAAAGGAGCTAGTGAGATAGTGGTACTGAGGACACTTTTCTTCCTCGAAGCTCACAAGATCAGCGTTACGCAAATATGCGTTAAATTCTTCCTTAATTCCTGCTCGATCCATGAAGTCCTCTGAAGGCTATTCACAAGGCCGCACTGGAGCGTCCCTTGGTGGCTCGTCGTCACCATCATGCATTGCAAGCCTGTGTCCTTGCTTCCTTGAAGGACCACCTTGGTACATTTTCCTAAACATATTTCTTCCTCTGAAAAATTTCTGAAATTTTTAGTAACTTCAAAACAAAAGTGAACCAAACTCAACTAAATTGATAGCAACTACTCCTACAAGTGCCTAGAGCCCATATCATGCATTAGAACTATTTGAAACCATATAAATTTGACATGCAATCTCAAGAACAGGGTCACCTAAGCAACACAATTTGCAATGAATAAAGCACTAGAACAAAAACTAATTGGACCAATGGAGGAGTCACATACCAAGGAACAATCCCCCCAAGCAGTTTTGTGAGAGGTGCTTTGAGCAAGGAGATCGAAAATGGCAGCAAAATGAGCTTGGACTCGGGTTTGAACTGGATAATGGTGTTTGTGGGAGGAAGAAGGAGTGTGTGGGTGCAAGAATAAGTGGAGGAGGGCCACCGTGGGCCCACGAGGTAGGGGGCGTGCCCAGGGGGGTAGGGCGTGCCCTCCACCCTCGTGGTCAGGTGGATGCCCCCCTGTTGTGTTCTCAGTGCCAAATATTCTCAAATATTTCAGAAAAAATCATATTTAAATTTCAGGGCATTTGGAAAACTTTTATTTTCGGGGTATTTTTATATTGCACGGATAATCAAAAAACAGACAGAAATTACTATTTTTGCTTTATTTAATATAAATAACAGAAAGTAGAAAGAGGGTACAGAGAGTTGTGTTTTCTAAATTCATCCATCTCATGATCATCAAAAGGAATCCAATAACAAGGTTGATCAAGTCTTGTTAACAAACTCATTCTGAATAACATGAAACCGGAGAATTTTCGAATAACACTAGGTTACCTCAATGGGGATATGCACATCCCCAACAATAAGAATATCATATTTCTTCTTGACAGTAGGGAGAGGAAATTCAAAACCTCCAAAAATAATTGATGGAATTTTTCCAATAGAATTGATACTATGAACTTGAGGTTGTTTCCTCGGAAAGTGTACCGTATGCTCATTACCATTAACATGAAAAGTGACATTGCCTTTGTTGCAATCAATAACAGCCCCTGCAGTATTCAAAAAGGGTCTTCCAATAATAATAGACATACTATCGTCCTCGGGAATATCAAGAATAACAAAGTCCGTTAAAATAGTAACGTTTGCAACCACAACAGGCACATCCTCACAAATACCGACACGTATAGCAGTTGATTTATCAGCCATTTGCAAAGATATTTCAATAGGTGTCAACTTATTCAAATCAAGTCTACGATATTAAAGAGAGAGGCATAACACTAACACCGGCTCCAAGATCACATAAAGCAGTTTTAACATAGTTTCTTTTAATGGAGCATGGTATAGTGGGTACTCCTGGACCTCCAAGTTTCTTTGGTATTCCACCTTTAAAAGTGTAATTAGCAAGCATGGTGGAAATTTCAGCTTCCGGTATCTTTCTTTTATTTGTAACAATATCTTTCATATACTTAGCATAAGGATTCATTTTGAGCATATTAGTCAATCGCATACGCAAAAAGATAGGTCTAATCATTTCAGCAAAGCACTCAAAATCTTCATCATCCTTTTCTTGGATGGTTTGGGAGGAAAAGGCATGGGTTTCTGAACCCATGGTTCTCTTTCTTTACCATGTTTCCTAGCAACAAAGTATCTCTTATCATAACGTTGATTCTTTGATTGTGGGTTATCAAGATCAACCACAGGTTCAATTTCTATATCATTATTATTGCTAGGTTGAGCATCAACATGAACATTATCATTAACATTATCACTAGTTTCAGGTTCATTACCAGATTGTGTTTCAGCATCAGAAATAGAAATATCATTTGGATTCTCAAGTGTTTCAGCAATAGGTTCACTAGAAGCATGCAAAGTCCTGTCATTTTTCTTTTTCTTCCTCTTAGAAGGACTAGGTACATCTATATTATTTCTTTGAGAATCTTGCTCAATTCTCTTAGGGTGGCCTTCAGGATACAAAGGTTCCTGAGTCATTTTACCAGTTCTAGTAGCCACTCTAACAGCAAAATCATTATTCTTACTATTCAATTCATTGAGCAAATCATTTTGAGCTTTAACTACTTGTTCTACTTGAGTGGTAACCATAGAAGCATGTTTACTAATAAGTTTAAGTTCACCTTTGACATTAGCCATATAATCACCCAAGTGTTCAAGCATATCAGCACTACGTTTTAATTCTCTACCCAAATAAGCATTGAAGTCTTCTTGCTTAACCATAAATTTATCAAACTCATCTAAGCATGGGCTAGCAAACTTAGTAAATGGGATTTCAGCTTTATCATATCTATAGAGAGAATTTACCTTTACTACCTGTGTCGGGTTATCAAGACCATGTGTTTCTTCAATAGGAGATGGATTAAAATTATGCATTTCTTCGATAGGCGGTAAATTAAGAGCATGTATTTCTTCGATAGGGGGTAAATTCTTAACATCTTCAGCTTTAATACCTTTTTCTTTCATAGATTTCTTTGCCTCTTGCATATCTTCAGGACTGAGAAATAGAATACCCCTCTTCTTCGGAGTTGGTTTAGGAATAGGCTCAGGAGCTGACTCAGGAAGTGTCCAATTATTTTTATTTCCCAACATATTATTCAATAGAATTTCAGCTTCATCCGGTGTTCTTTCCCTGAAAACAGAACCAGCACAACTATCCAGGTAATCTCTGGAAGCATCGGTTAGTCCATTATAAAAGATATCAAGTATTTCATTTTTCTTAAGAGGGTGATCAGGCAAAGCATTAAGTAATTGGAGAAGCCTCCCCCAAGCTTGTGGGAGACTCTCTTCTTCAATTTGCACAAAATTATATATATCCCTTAAAGCAGCTTGTTTCTTATGAGCAGGGAAATATTTAGCAGAGAAGTAATAAATCATATCCTGGGGACTACGCACACAACCAGAATCAAGAGAATTAAACCATATCTTAGCATCACCCTTTAATGAGAACGAAAATATTTTAAGGATATAAAAGTAACGAGTTCTCTCATCATTAGTGAACAGGGTGGCTATATCATTAAATTTAGTAAGATGTGCCATAACAGTTTCAGATTCATAGCCATAAAAAGGATCAAATTCAACCAAAGTAATTATATCAGGATCCACAGAGAATCCATAATCCTTATCAGTAACACAGATAGGTGAAGTAGCAAAAGCAGGGTCAGGTTTCATTCTAGCATTAAGGGATTGCTGCTTCCATTTAGCTAATAACCTCTTTAGATCATATCTATAATTGCAAGCAAGAATAGCTCTAGCAGATTCTTCATCCAGAACATAACCCTCAGGAACAACAGGCAATTCATATTTATTAGGGGGAGAGTCTTCATCATCACTTTCATCAATATTGTCAGTTTCAATAATTTTATTCTCTCTAACCCTAGCAAGTTGTTCATCAATAAATTCACCAAGTGGCACAGTAGTATCAAGCATAGAAGTAGTTTCATCATAAGTTTCATGCATAGCAGAAGTGGCATCATCAATAACATGTGACATATCAGAATGAATAGCAGAAGCAGGTTTAGGTGTCACGAGCTTACTCAAAAGAGAAGGTGAATCAAGTGCAGAGCTAGATGGCAGTTCCTTACCTCCCCTCGTAGTTGAGGGATAAATCTTGGTTTTTGGATCTCTCAAGTTCTTCATAATGATAAGCAGATATAAATCCCAAGTGACTCAAAGAATAGAGCTATGCTCCCCGGCAACGGCGCCAGAAAATAGTCTTGATAACCCACAGGTATAGGGGATCGCAACAGTTTTCGAGGGTAGAGTATTCAACCCAAATTTATTGATTCGACACAAGGGGAGCCAAAGAATATTCTCAAGTATTAGCAGCTGAGTTGTCAATTCAACCACACCTGGAAACTTAATATCTGCAGCAAAGTAGTACTTAGTAGCAAGGTAATATGATAGTAGTGGTAACAGTAGCAAAAGGTAATGATAACAAAATTAATGTTTTTGGTATTTTGTAGTGATTGTAACAATAGCAACGGAAAAGTAAATAAGCGAAGAACAATATCTGGAAAGCTCGTAGGCAATGGATTGGTGATAGAGAATTATGCCGGATGCGGTTCATCATGTAACAGTCATAACCTAGGGTGACACAGAACTACCTCCAATTCATCAATGTAATGTAGACATGTATTCCGAATATAGTCATACGTGCTTATGGAAAAGAACTTGCATGGCATCTTTTATCCTATCCTCCCATGGCAGCGGGGTCCTAGCGGAAACTAAGGGATATTAAGGCCTCCTTTTAATAGAGTACCGGACCAAAGCATTAACACACAGTGAATACATGAACTCCTCAAACTACGGTCATCACCGGGAGTGGTCCCGATTATTGTCACTTCGGGGTTGCCGGATCATAACACATAGTAGGTGACTATAGACTTGCAAGATAGGATCAAGAACTCTCATATATTGATGAAAACATAATAGGTTCAAATCTGAAATCATGGCACTCGGGCCCTAGTGACAAGCATTAAGCATAGCAAAGTCATAGCAACATCAATCTCAGAACATAGTGGATACTAGGGATCAAACCCTAACAAAACTAACTTGATTACATGATAAATCTCATCCAACCCATCACCGTCCAGCAAGCCTACGATGGAATTACTCACGTACGGCGGTGAGCATCATGAAATTGGTGATGGAGGATGGTTGATGATGACGATGGCGACGGATTCCCCTCTCCGGAGCCCCGAACGGACTCCAGATCAGCCCTCCTGAGAGGTTTTAGGGCTTGGCGGTGGTTCTGTATCGTAAAGCGCAATGAATCCTTCTCCTTTATTTTTTCTCCCTGAAAGTGAATATATAGAGTTGGGGTTGAGGTCGGAGGAGCTCCAAGGGGGCCACGAGGTAGGGGGGCGCGCCCCCACCCTCGTGGCTAGGGTGTGGGCCCCCTGGTCTTGATCTTTTGCCAGTATTTTTTATTATTTCCAAAAAGACGCTCCGTGGAGTTTCAGGTCATTCCGAGAACTTTTGTTTCTGCACATAAATAACACCATGGCAATTCTGCTGAAAGCAGCGCCAGTCCGGGTTAGTTCCATTCAAATCATGCAAATTAGAGTCCAAAACAAGGGCAAAAGTGTTTGGAAAAGTAGATACGACGGAGACGTATCACCTCGACAGTGGCTATGAAGTGGGTGGTGGGTGGTGGGTGGGAAGTAAAATTCCCTATTTCCAGCCCCTAGTCCGGGCTGGGCATGATCCAGAAGCAGTTCCTCTGTGATGACGAGGGATCACATTAGGTCCAAAGCCTCGTTTAAGAGCAGGGTTTGGACAGGGTAGGAGGTTTCTGGGTCGATCTCGCATGACGCGGGCCTCCAGGGTTCGGAAGTAGTATTCGGAGAAGAGTCTGGCCTTGCAATGATTGCCGGAGACGCTATTCTCTCTGGTTTTCCGGTGTTGAGCTCTAAGGCCGCAGAGAGTCCGACGGGCTCTAGACTCCTGTCTTCGGACCTGATGATGTGCTCCGGATCTAAGGCCGGAGCGGTGGTTGAGGCCGTGAACCCTTGGAAGATCAAGTCTCCTCGGATATCAGCGACATTGTTTAGATTTCCAAAACCAATCTAGTGACCAGGGGCGTAGCTGTCGATCTGCTCCAGATGGCCAACTGAGTTGGCCCGCAGTGCGAAGCCGCCGAATACAAAGATCTGGCCGGAGGGAAAGATCTCCTTCGCGGCAGCGTTGTCATAGATGATTGATGGAGCCATCGAGCTTTTCGACGATGGCACAGTGGAACTCTTAATGAAAGCACCAATGTCGGTGTCAAAACCGGCAGATCTCGGGTAGGGGTCCCGAACTGTGCGTCTAAGGATCGATGGTAACAGGAGACAGGGGACACGATGTTTACCCAGGTTCGGGCCCTCTTGATGGAGGTAACACCCTACGTCCTGCTTGATTGACTTTGATGAATATAGGGGTTACAAGAGTTGATCTACCACGAGATCGTAATGGCTAAACCCTAATTGTCTAGCCTGTATGATTATGATTGTCTCTACGGACTAAACCCTCCGGTTTATATAGACACCGGAGGGGGCTAGGGTTGTACAGAGTCGGTTTACAAAGAAAGGAATATTCATATCCGCACACCAAGCTTGCCTTCCACGCAAAGGAGAGTCCCATCCGGACACAGGGAAAAGTCTTCTATCTTGTATCTTCACGGCCCACTAGTCCGGCCCATGTCACGTAGCCCGGACACCTGAGGACCCCATAATCCTGGACTCCCTCAGCTGGTGTCGAGGAAGTCACCCTGGAGCCGCGGGCGCAAGGAGGCACATAGTTAGTCATAGCCGCAGTGGTGTCGAAGTAGTGATGCGTCGGGAAGAAGATGTTGTTGACGACGCGTCGCAGTGGGTTTGCCAAGCCCGGGGACACATCATGGACAAAGGCACACATCAGTGTTGCCAGCACCGGGCATGCGTAGATGGACGAAGACGAAGTTGACGAAGTGCCGCACCAGGCTTGCCAAGCCCGGGGACACGTTGTGGATGAAGGCGCGCATCGGTGTTGCCAGCACCGGGCATGCATAGACGAGGGACGTGCTCGAGCTGTACGCCATGTCGAGGAGTCGGGGGGGCAGCAGAGAAGGAGACTCGACAATGGTTGTGGCGCAACTCGGCAAGGGGGCCGATGTCAGCAATGGTGGTCGGAGTAGACGAAGTGATCGGGGTAGATGATGGCGATGCTGGTTATGGTCAGGTGCTGGACGAAGAAGAAGGGGGTGGACGGGCGGCAACGGCAGCGGCGACGACTTGGTTAGGAGCGCGATGGCGATGCTCGAAGTAGGCGAGGAACCCGATAGCGTGACAAAGACCGGCTTGGACGGTGCCGTTCCTGCGCCGAGGGAGGCGATGCGGCGCATACCACGGGAAGTCGATGCGCGGTGGCGGCGGAGTGGACTGCGGGACATGGTGCTACGGCCCGAAGGGGCGACGTAGCGGCGGCGGTAGGTTGGGGCGAGGGCGGGAAGGCCTCCGGGTGGCGTGGACCGCGTGTCGCATCGCTACAGCCCGAAGGGGTGGTGCGCAGGTCGGTGATGTCGCGGGGACGGCCCCGGGCGGCGGCGGTGACCGTGTTCTGCGGTGCTACAACCCGAATAGGCGGTGTAGCGGCGGCTTGTGGGTCGGGGCAACCGCGGAGAGAACCACGAGTCGGGGGTGATGGCCCAACGCGAGACGACGTTGACCGCGTGCTGCGGCGCGTCAGCCCTAAGGGATGACGCAAAGGTGGCGGCGGCTACGGGGGATAGCCGGTGGAAGGATCTCGGGGCGACGGCGTGGATCGCGGGCCGCGACGCGACAACCCGAAGGGGCGTCGAAGGGAGTGGCGCGCGGGTCGGGGCAGCCGGCGCGAAGACCTCAGGACGGCGACGCAGCGGTCCAAAGGGATGACACGACGACAACCTGTGGCTTGATCAGCGGAGGGTGCGTTGTACTCGGGACAATCTTCACGGGACCTGCGGAGGCGCGTGCAACCTACGGGCCTGGTCGGTCGAACGGTGTCGATGAGGCAGATTGCGGTGACGGGCGGGTCATCAATTCGATCGCGCGTGATGTTGGGGACGCCACTCGGTGGAGGCGGGATGGTGGCGGAGTCCGAGATGAAGCCGGCGACGAAGGACGACAGGGTGGCCGTACAGGCGTGGCGTAGAGCGACGGGCAAGCCGGCGCACGAATGACGACTGTGATGGGCCGCCGCATGGCGCAAGGCCGCTGGGTCGGGACGGTGCAGGAGGCCCGGTCGGAGCAGGGCGGTGACGGCCGACGTAGATCGACGAGTGGGCCAGCGCGCAAACAGTGGCTATGAAGGGCCGTGGTATGGCGCGAGGCCACCGGATTGGGGAGGAGGCCGGGTGGTCGCGTCGGTGTCAGAGTAGAGGCGCGCGGGTGTCGACGGCAGGGGCGGGCGATACAAAATGATCTTAGATCGAAAAACCAAAGATAAACCGCTGATCAAGATGACCGGCGGGAAAGAGAAATCCGGAGCAAGGGAAAAGACTCTCTTGGACAGCCGATCAACACGGCCGGCGGACGAATCCTAGGTACGGGCGACGTGGCCCCCGGCGGCGGTCATGACAGCCGACCGGTCCGGGAGCGGCGCGTGGGGCGGAAGCGGCGGGTGGCGGCTAGGGTTAGATCGGTTAGACTGATACCATCCTAAAAGGGGTTAAACAGAGATTGGTGAAATAATTGATATATTGCTTGAGCCTATATATATATAGGATATTTGTATTTTCCGAACGTTCAGTATCAAGGAATAGATCCGAACGAGGAAACCATTGCGATCTCGTGGCTGGGTACTCACGCCACCACGCCGCAATTTACGCTGACCTGGATGGGATAGCGATCGCAATTTACACTGACCAGCTGCGCCAATGGGTGCGTGCGAGAAAAATGAAGCCAATCAACACGGCCGGCGGACGAATCCTAGGTACGGGCGACGTGGCCCCCGGCGGCGGTCATGACAGCCGACCGGTCCGGGAGCGGCGTGTGGGGCGGAAGCGGCGGGTGGCGGCTAGGGTTAGATCGGTTAGACTGATACCATCCTAAAAGGGGTTAAACAGAGATTGGTGAAATAATTGATATATTGCTTGAGCCTATATATATATAGGATATTTGTATTTTCCGAACGTTCAGTATCAAGGAATAGATCCGAACGAGGAAACCATTGCGATCTCGTGGCTGGGTACTCACGCCACCACGCCGCAATTTACGCTGACCTGGATGGGATAGTGATCGCAATTTACACTGACCAGCTGCGTCAATGGGTGCGTGCGAGAAAAATGAAGCCGCATGCATTTGGTTGGACTCGATCCCTGGCTGACGGGATTAGGCATGCCCCATTAACCAACTATCTTATGTGGCTTCTTTCATCCAAACGTACTGAACATACTGCTATTTAACTTTTCTATAATGAACAAGAACATACAATGAAAATAAAACAATTTACCTACTAATGCGTCTGAATATCTTTACCGTTGATGCCTAGCTTTTATTATTCTGAACTATGTTGATGCCTAGCAAGGCAAGGCTCAGCTACATCATACATGGGCAAGATTAGCTATTTTTGGTTCAGCTAGCAATGCACATGATCGAGCACGAGCACATTATTTTCATGTTTTTCTTTCATTTGTTTCTTACCGACGGAGGAGACCCATGTTGCTTCGGTTGTATACCCACTGTTTCTAAATATAGGAGAGGAGGTCTTGCTAATTTTGTTGTTGAAAACATATCGCTGGTGGTTTCCATGTAAATATCATGGTAATACACGCACCGCACAACTGATATCTCATTCACAAACACCGAGACAACCTTTAAGCCAGGAAAATTTTACTGAAAACACATCCCGGTAACTTTTATGTAAATAACATGATAATATACACATCGTATGCCTGATAACTCACGTACAAACACTTGTGGTAACTTTGGCTTGGGATTTTTTGTTGTTGAAAATACACCCCGGTAACTTGTGTCTTATTAGCATGGTAATATATGAAACCAATGATGGTAACTCACTGTTAAACACCATGATAACTTTTGACTCGGGAAAAAACGTTGTTGAAAACACACTCCTGTTAGCCTATGTGTAAATAGCATGGTAAGTTACCTACTGTATAGTTGATAACTCATGTACAAACAGTATGATAACTTTTTGACAAGAGGAAAAATTGAAAACAAACATCCGGTAATTTCTGAGTAAATATCATGGTAATATAGGTGGGATGAAAATTGTTGAAAAACATGATCTGATCACTTCTATGTCCCGGTCATGGTAACATAGGCATTAGAGGGCGATAACTCAATACGGACACCACATTAGCTTTTTGACCGGGGAAAAAAATTGTTGAAAATTATACCCCGATAACTTGTGTGTACCTGCCATGGTAATATACACATAATAGAGCTGATAACTCACATAGAATCACCACATGATTTTTTTGGACGGGAAAAGGTTGTTGGAAAATATATCATGACAACTTGTGTGTAAGTAGCATGATAATATGCACACAATAGAGATGGTAACTCACATACAAACCATGATCACTTTTTGAGTTGGTAAAATAGGTATCAAAATACATACATCTGATAACTTCTGTGTAGATAACATGGTTATATATGCACAACACAACTGATAACTCATGTACAAACACCACGGTCCAACACACGCCTAAATGAGACTGACCCGACACAATCTGTAAAGTTCCATTTATAAGCGGGCCATGCCACGTCGGCATGTAGACCTCGCCTTGCGGCGCATAGACAACATCTACGATAGAAGGTGGTATTGCAGACCTGTTAATTTACTTACAAATCATATGGTATCGTTCGACTTAGGCAAAAAAAAAGTAGTTGAAACATACCCACGGTAACCTCATTGTAAACAACATGATAAGTTATGTATTGTAGGTGTGATAATTTACGTAGCTAGATGTGGTAACTTTTTACCTGAAAAAAAAGTCGTCAAAGCATATTAATATGGGATCTAGTTTCGAAGGTCTCCTCGCGACGAATCCTTTATGTGAAACAGTTTTTCAATTCGAAAGACAGTTTGAGATACAAAACATGTTGAATTTTTTGTTTTTTAAAGAATCTGTTGACATCATTGATTTTGTTTTTTCTGCATTTAATTAGGAGCTTCTAATCCTAACATGCATGCAAAACTATCTAGCGTTGGGTGCGGGCTGCATGCAGCCACACGCATGATCGAGGAAGCCAACTCATGGCAGAATTAGCGATTGGAGAAATTGTTCGGATCTATTCCTAGGATCAAAACGATCGGACATTATCAAAGTCCATATATATGATCTATTTGAAATACAAGACAAGTTAAAATACTTGCTAGTTTATCCTATCTTATGTTTTTAATACAATCACGACACTCAACAAAAAGAGTGAAAGTTTTCTAATGAATTCTTACAAAATTCATTTGAAAACCCTCAATCCGAAAGGATCAAGCAGGGGATGTCCTTCTGTCTAATAGGAATTATTTTCCACATTTTTGATTAAGAAAACTTTCTTTACACGTTTTGCTCCCTATTATGTGCACGTCCAGCCCTCATGTTCCAAATATGAAAGAAGTTCGTTTTATATAACTGAACTAACAGCCTGTGCACTAAAATTAGACTTCCAAAAACAGAGAAACAATGCCCTAGAAAACCTTTTTTCCTCCCAAGAACTCAGCTCCTCCTCCCCCTACCACCCATACAAGGACCAACGATACCGCCGCCGACCGCCGGTAGGCGCATCGTTGGTCCCGTCAAAAACTTCAACACCTCAAGGAACTCCGGGAAGAGCAGATCACCAGACATGGGATTCCTCAGGAAGTTCTCCAAACAGACCGGCAAGCTCAAGTCCCTTCTCGAGCTCACCGTCTCACGTGTAGCCATCGCCCGCAAGCCTCGCCTTGCTCGCAAGTCCATTGCTTCCGGCGACGTCTGCCAGCTCCTCTCCCTCGGCCAAACCGACCGCGCTCTCCAGCGAGTGCGTGCCTAGCTATGCTATGGCCTCCAAAGCATCTGCACATGTTATTCTTCTAGCGATCTTACATTTTCCTTTTTACTGATGCTAGCTTCTTTCTCTGCGCAGGTAGAACAGGTCATAAAGGAGGACAACATGTTGGAGGCGCTCGGCATCATAGAGCTCTACTGCAAGTGCCTCGTCAAGAAAGCCGCTCAGCTAGACAAGCCCAAGTACGTCTCTTGATCACACCTGATCTGATCTCTTAGTTTCTTCTCCTTTTTGTTAATGTCTTTAGATCATCCACTTCAATGTCAAATGTTTTGGGCAAGAAAACTAATATGTTTAGCGTACAGGGAATGCGCCGAGGAGGTAAAGGAAGCGGCTGCCGGCATCATATTTGCTGCCAAGCGCTGCAGTGACCTGCCGGAGCTGCAGTCTGCCCGCAAGATCCTCGCCGACAAGTTCGGCGACGATTTCACTGCCGACGCCAAGGTGGGCACCGCGGTCGTTGACCCGATGGTAAAAGTAGTTATAGTCTTCATTTCTAGGCGCCCATTGATTTGGAGTTGTAGAGGAAAGGTAGCAGTCACATGCATGATTTGTGTTGCCATTGCAGCTGGTGTGGAAGTTGTCTGGAGACACGGCAAGCATTAGCCTGAAGAAGAAGGTGACCAAAGAGATCGCCGCCGAGAACAATATCTCGGTGGATTTGTCCAAGTCCCCATAAGCAATGGCGGCGTTGTTCTGCACGTTCAGGAGATTGTCGTGTTTGGACTCATGGGTGCAAGTCCAGAGCCTGACGATGGTCGTCGTCGCTTTTGACAGGATGAATGCCTTTGGACTAGAGTGACAACGACAATGCCTCGAGCATTTTCTACTCAGACGGATCAGATGATAGGCCGCTGAAGCCGAAGATGGTGATATATAGCTTTCAGTGTGCACGATGAGACAAAGTCATTCCTCTGCATCTGGCCCCAAATGCAACTGCTATGTGTAGGTTCAAAATTAGTATTGGAGGATGGTCATGAAGAACTATGGCTCACTGTACAAGAGAAGGGAAGACATCTGTATTTTACTCTTTAAAACTAGACCAGAAGCTCCTGCGGTTTTATTAATTAAGAGGAGAATGTGAGACACAAACATCCGAGCCGAGACTTGAACACACATAGGCTAGGAGGCGCAACTGTATTTCACTCTTACACTTCGATTATGAAATTTGAAAGTTCTTTGGCATCTACTATTTTAGTTGTCGCGCTCGGTTGGAAGGATGAATCTTGTAAGTTAAAAACATCTTGGATCAACATGTTCACATACGACACCCCCAGTGGCGGAGCCAGGATTTGAGTATAGGAGAGGCCGAGTACATATATTGATCTAATCTCGTTGGTAATTACTCATCGCTGCTACTAAAATTGTCGATCATTGTGGGGATGGGGGTGGGGAGCAGGCCCCTGGACACCCCTCCTCCTCTTTTGTGAGGGGTGTTTGATTAGATGATGATAGAAGTTGAAGGCCCTCTCCATGCGGGTTGAATCGATGAAATCTATGATGCTTCTTCCTATCTAGTACCTCAGTCCGAGTTTAAAAGTCCCCTGGATAAGAACTCTCATACCAAGGTAACTACAACGGGTTTCACATAATATTTAAGTGGCTGCATGCATTGGCCGCATGGTTGCAGTTAACATTAGTATTAAAAGAAAATATCTCAAGCTCCACTGCCGTCACCAGCGGCGGCGCATGCATGGCCAGTAAAAAGACAGTCATAGGACATGCGCTGGCGGGCATGCATCCATGCATTAACTAATCTCGCTTTATTCTCCTTTGAGCAAGCAACTTGAGTCTAGTCGGCCTTGTAAAAATGGACTAGCTTCGTCCATCCGGGGGCCTTTTAAACCCGGACAGAGGTAGTAGATAGCTTGCAAGTATCTTTGGCCCCTCTCCTTACCCACCTTCTAATAGCTTTAGTTTATTTTTTTATTCTCATTGTGATATTAGTTACATTTACCTTGATCATGCATTCTTTTACTCCTCTCAATTAAATGAAAAACAGTGCTAAAAAGGTATAAAACGTCAAATGCATAATGTGATGTGTGTTTGTTAAAACTAGTGCGGCCAAAAATGTTCATGCATAAATATGATCAAAATTGTCATGTGTGCAAAAAAGGACAAGTGTTGGGGGTTATATTTGTTTAAAAAGCAAGTCGGACATTTTGGTTCTTTGTGCAGGGTATGCTTGATCCTGTACTTGCTTCGAACTGTTTCGTGCGTGCCCGTGTTATATATAACATGATGCCCATATTATGATTTTAAAGAATTTTAAGGCGCGCGAAGAGGCAAACTCAAGTACTATTAATTTGAGTGACAGACCTGGCACCTTAATATGGAGGTATGAGACGAAAGGGATGTACACTGTTAAATCCTTTTGGGGTACTCCCTGGCAATGTTCCTACTGTCTGGAGATTGAAAATACCTACCAGAATTCAAGTATTTATTTGGTTACTAGCTAAAAATAAGCTGCTAACCACAGATAATCTTCATAAGAGACAAAATGTTAGAGATTTGACTTGCTTATTCTGCTCTGAACATGAGTCCTCTTGTCACTTTTTTTTTTGAATGTGTTGTTGCTGTAGAGCTCTGGAGAGTTGTTGGTGAGCTTACTAGTAGTGTTAACCATACAAAACTCAAGTACTACTCACTCTTGCGTGTGCAAAATACACTCTCGTAAGGGTAACCAGCGAGGGTCCCATTTGCCCGCAATATTTTAAAAACATTTGTAGCATCAGCGAAGGACATATAAATTGGATGTCATGGCATGTTAAATCTTACAAGGATTGAAAACACAAGAGCCTACAAATTCTTGTCCCTCCAAGGCGGACTTCAGCATGAGTCCACAAGCAACCCATCTGATCATCTCCCTCCTCTCCTCTCCACGCAAAGGATCAGCAACGCAACCAAGATCAGCATCCAAACGCCGTTTGCTCTAGGCAATTAGCAATCCACCGAATATAACATAACAGAATAGCAAAGCCAGCACCCACCGCCGGGCCAACGTGCAAAGCATCGTCCGGCCATGGGATTCCTCCAGAAGACCTCCAAGCAGACGGCGAAGCTCAAGTCCCTCCTCGGGCTCGCCGTCTCCCGCATCGCCGTCGCCCGCCGGCCGCGCCTTGCTCGCAAGTCCATCGCCTGCAGCGATGTCAGCCAGCTCCTCGTCCTCGGCCACCTCGACCGCGCCCTCCACCGCGTGCATACCAACGACACGAAGCAAGACGTGGTGCTGCCCTTGGATGCAGGCTTACTGATGCTGGTGTTTCTGCGCGCAGGCGGAGCAGGTTATCCAGGAGGACAACATGCTGGAGGCGTTCGGCATCATAGAGCTCTACTGCAAGCGCCTCATCGAGCAGGCTGAGCAGTTAGACAAGCCACAGTATGTTGCCTGCCTGCCTCATCACGCCTGTTCTCATCTTTGGTTCTCTATGTTCGTTGGACAACAAACATTGCTATTCTGTTTGGGCTGCAGGGAGTGCGGCGAGGAGCTGAGGGAAGCGGCGGCCAGCATCATGTTCGCCGCCGGGTGGTGCGGCGACCTGCAGGAGCTGCTGTTTGCCCGTACCATCCTCGCAGACAAGTTCGGCGGCGACTTTGCTGTCGCGGCCAAGGAGGGCACCGGCATCGTCGACCCCATCGTAAGAACTCTTAGTACATTTGATCATTTTCTAGCGGGTGTCATTGATCCGCAGTGTAAAATGGACGGAGAAACTGCGGGCAGGAGTTCACAGGCGTTGTCTATGTTGCCATTGCAGTTGGTATGGAAGCTGTCCGGAAGCACAGCAGGCATGGAGCTGAAGAAGAAAGTGACCAAAGAGATCGCCACGGAGAACAACATCTTGGTGGACTTCTCCGAGCTCCCGGAAGCAACGGAGGATGGCAACGATATTTTGGTGGACTTCTTTGAGCTCCAAGAAGCAACCAAGGAAGGCAACAATAATGTTCCAGACAGTCAGGAGCTCCTCGGCGAAATGCCATGCCAGGACGACATGGATGAAAGTTCAGAGTCGGACAATGACCATCCTCGCTCACATGGAACAAATACACCCGGGCTGGAGAGTGACGAGAATGTGCATATCGTTACCAACTCTGATGGATCAGATGATGAGGAGGTTACAGGCCGGCGTAACCGAAGGTGGTGGCGCCTTGGGTGTGCATGAGAACTGAAATGACGACCTTCCTCTGCATCTGGCTAGAAATGTAACGATATGGGCAGCAGGGCAATGCCATTTGTACATGTGCACCCACCAAATTGTGAATAGACATGAATACACACACGTGTAATTTCAAACTATCAACTACAATATGTAGATATCCAACTAGTCCAGTCAACTGGAGTATCATCTATAAGAAATGTCAATTCTCATGGACCAACCCCTAGTGGCCAATGCTACAATGTAACCACATTGCTTAACAGTCATTGACCTCATGGTCACCTATCTGCTGCTTGGCCACCGCCGTTCATCACCTTGATTTGATGATGTTGCTTTATAGTAACCACCATACCAACATATCTTTAATGTCATGTTGTTCAAGTATTTTTGTAACATATGTTGTGTCATGTTGTTCAAGTATTTTTGTAACATTATATTTTCTTAGACAATTTTGTAAACATTATGTGGGCCAGGTATAATTGCTAGCAAACCAACAAATATATTTACTCGACGAGATCAGTACAAAAACCAAAGATGGTCAAACTTGGCCCAACATTGGTAAAAAAAAACTTGGCCCAACAAAAATGCACAGGGGCGAAGATATAGAAGGGGAAAGAAGCCAGTGAAGGTGCGCTGCAAAGATCATGGCAAGAAAAAGCCCTGCAAGGCCCGCATTTGGATTTTCTTGTGGGTGATTTTGAATTTTCTTGCTACAAAAGAGCTGATCAGTTACCAGCGTGAATACTGATATTTGGTCAGTTCGGTAGCTGATGTGCATACACAATTTGTCGGCATACGCAATTGTATACAACAACAGGGCAACATACGATAGATTGATATTCATACCACTATTCACAGAAGTATAGAACCTTTTATTAAACTAAAAAAAGAGCAAACTATCTGTGGAATGACATTTGTGGAAAACACAATGGTGACGATAACCGTAGGAAACTAATATTTCCAAGCTCTCACTGCAGTCTAAGGCCTCAAGTCAAATCCCTTTGATGCAAATACAATTTTAAGTCTTTTGAGTATTGGATGAAGATGCCTGTCAAGAAGTTGATTATTCCATGACTCGTTTGATTTTTGGGCCAAAAGGAAACCAGTTTAGCAAAGTTTTAACAGGGCTAAAATAGTGCGAAAAGGCATAATCCTGACCTTTTCATCAAACCCTAGATGGTTCTTTAGAAAATGATGATGTCTTTGAAATCAAATATACAACTGCACGCCCTTCAACAGCAAGTACAGATCCCATATATAACACATTCTGTAATATTTATATTTTAGAGTTCTATAGCTTATATCAGATATAATGGTATTATTTACAACTCTGAAGTAATGCAATCACAATAAGCACATAGTTTGGCATTATGCTGACCTTAATCGTCAGTTTTATTTTATTTACTTGAGATGTAACATAAAGATTACCAGAAAGAGTATCACATTCCAGAGTGCAGCACAGGAATGAGCCAAACATGCCCTAATTAACGCATCTGGGATAAATTGTGCTAAAATAGGAAAGTACTGATATTCTGAAAACTGCCCAGCTGAACATAAGTTGTTCTTGCCTAGGCCAAATCCGGTGTGGTAGGTGTACCATATGGATGCCTTTCTGTTTGTTTACCAGCATGCGGCATTTCGACAATTATTGGCCTTGGGGCAGTAGTAGTAGTAGTTGTAAGCATTGCGGTCATTTCACCAAACTAATGTAGGATGTAAATATATGTTCTATACTTGCAATGCCGTATTGTCTCCTCAGTGCTCATGCATATTGCTACTACTCAAGTTTCCTGTATCAGACACCTTTTTCCTGTTTAAAGGTAATGATTCCAGCAAAGATGAGCCAGATGAACTGGTTCCTCCAGCTGTTGATGGTTTGTGCAGAGTACATAAAAGAATAACAGATGGTTTAGACACTGAAACCACTAACCTCAGCAAGGTGCTGGTCCTGCAGGGCCAACACAGCTACTTATGCCAGCTTCCCAAGCCGGCATCCTGACCGGCAAGCAAGAAGCAACCATTAAATCAATACAGAATGCTTCAATGTGTGCTCTCCGCATTCTTAGTAAGATTCATATTTAGTCTCAGTGTGGCAATGCTTCACCATATTGTGACAGTATTGAGAAGGCCTCTGCTTTCGATACTAAATTTTATAGTACCTTGCTTGCAGTGGCGATTCCACTAGGGAGGTTTCAATAGGCTTAAGCCTACCCTCCAGAATCCTATTTAAGCTAAACATACCACTTGACAAATATATTCTGGTGCTTTACATGCAACAATTGCAATGCATTCGCTAATTAGACTTAGGAAATCTATGTTTTAAGCCTACCCTCCAATGTCCTGCTAGATTCGCCACTGCTTGCTTGTCATCAGCTAGCCAAGAATAGATCCATGATTTTTCTTTTGTAGTTTTATTACTGGCTATTTGCCATATGCAGTCTGTGTTATTGAACTAGTAAGTAATAAGTTGTATACATTATGACTCGTGTCTTGCATTGGTATCCTTTTCTTGTACGGATCAGGGCATTCTGGTAAACACTACTCGGTGCATAGCCAGTCAATTTCATTTCTCACAACAACTTATGTCGAGCAAAACCTGATCTGGTTTTGGCTTTGTAACCGAGGATGCATGATTTTAACATTTCATCAAACAGTTGATGGGTAACACGATTGACTTCAATACACCCTTAATAATTCTTCCACACATTTGATCATGGTCAGCACGACAAGTATGGAGTAGCGCACAAATGCTAGTGGGATGTAGTAATAGCCAAAGCTAGCGCCGCTGCAAGAACACCAAGGCAAGGCTATACGATAATTCTAAAGCCACAATCAGGTAGTTCTACATGTGCAATTGGCATGTGAAACACAAAGTATCATGATCATTAATTTGCGAACTTATTGAACAATAGCAACCACCGTATCATGGCAATTATCCAGCAAACATAGTAACGGCAGAATTTCTATCAGCGTCAGATCGCCATAACCCTACTAACAGTACATAAAAGAGCACAGACCCTAAAGGGGAAAAAGGAGTGCGTGAAACCTCTCTCTGGTGTCGCTCACTGAATCTTCATCTCCACAACGCTCTTGGCCTTGGGCGCGTACAGAGAGTAGACCAGCACCTGCCTCTTGGCCACCTCCAGCTGCTGCTTCCCGTCCGCGAAGGCCGCCGCCGCGGCCGGCGCGTCGGCGAGGGCGCGGTTCTCGCGGAAGGCGTCCGCCGCGCGGCGCCGCGTGTACTCGCGGATGTTGTAGTCGGAGAACTGCCTCGCCGTGCGGAGGAAGGCGCGGAAGAGGGACAGCACCTCCGTCTTGGCTGGGCCCGCCGCCGCCATGGATGCCGCCTCTCGTGCGATGAAGGCTGGAGAAGAAATCTGGCTTCGGGGGACGAGGGCTTTGGGGATTTTGGGAGAGCCGCGTAGCACAAGTCGATGTTTGCTATGGTAAATTAGCAAATACACCCTTTCTCTGAAGCTTATTGTGAACGATACCCCTTAGCCCAGCAAGGCCTCAGGGATCTGAGCCGAAGAAAATTACGGTTGGCGGGGGTTATGTGCATAAAAGCCACTACTTTCCGCTTTCGCTCCTAGTCGGCGTACTGGCTCTTGGGCGCGGTGTGAACGATGGGCTCTCTGTCGGACTCGCAGGCGAATGGCGACCGTCAGCCGCCGCCGGCGGAGGCGGAGGATGCCGGGCCGCAGGTCGAGGAGGGAGATACCGGCGAGAAGATGGAGGGCGTCGCATCCATCGCGCTGCTGCCCTCTGGCGCCATCTCCGGCCACTTCATCCGCCTCCCGGACTCCGCCTGCTACGGCCTCCAGGGCACCCGTACACATCTCTCTTCATTCACCCTTGTACTACTTGTTTATCTATTGACCCCTAATTTCTAGACGCGGGCATTGTGTGGCTGGGCTCCAACTGCATCTCGGCTTGAATCGTTTGTGTTGCCACCAAAACCCCCCTTTGTTCAGCACAAGTGATAGCAATATATTATTAGGGTTTATCTGTCTAGAAGTTTATCTTTATTTCCAACTGAATTGTGAGTTCTGCTAGATTGCTAGCATAACAGTATTCCAGTGCTGTGTAATATGCCATAGCCTGTTACATTAGGGAGTCGGTATTTTTGATCTTGTGCTATCTGAAGAATGATGCATAGTTGATATGGTATGTTCTTGATTGTCCAAAGATGAATTTATGTGCTTCTATTCGCCGTCCATTGTCTTTTGCAATTGTGGACATCTTTGTCTTTACTCTTTTGTCTTTATTACAGATAAGAGAAGATATCTTTAGCTTATATTGCCGTGTCCTTTTTCTTTTCTATCATGTAAGCGATACCATGCGAGAGGGAATGTAGCCGAGGAGATGATTACCGCCTTATAAAGCTATCCATCATTAATTTTAAGGTCAGACATCTGTTATGTTCTTCTCCACCAAGCATGTATTCTACCGACAGATTATCTTCCTATCTTAGCTTACCTTCCTTTCTAAAATGATACTATCTCGGCTTATCTTGGATCTATCAGAAGTTACCTACAGATATCCTAAAAACTCAGTTATCTCTTATTCTTATATAATTTGCAGTCTGTGTGGTAGAGGTTAACCTATGCTCATGTGACAGAGGAAGACAGAGAAGGTGGTTGTGGTGGAATGCAGGGGACATGATGCTGCTCGATTACAAAACATTGACCATTTGCATGGGTAAGTCTTCTCTCATGGGTGGATTTCGTCAGAACAAAATTTAATGTTGTTGAATTTACTGTTTGCAAAAACAGTGTGGCATGATCTGTTGATGCTCATGCCCATCAATTTTAGCTGGAAGTGCTGTTGATATATATGAAATGTGAATATAGATGGCATGTACGTCATATCCTTTCTCAGGCTATATCAAAACACTGTACCATAACTGTGTTTTTGAAAGCACTGTACTATCTGAAGTTGTTGTAATGGATTATGTTTTCAAGAAGTGCATTTATTAAATGAATGGGAATAATCCGATGAAACAGGGTATATTGGATTATTGGTCCTTGTACGCTATTTTGGGTATCTCTATTTGCAAGTGATTAATTAAGGCCAAAACACAATTTAATTTATCATTGTCTTATTTTGTGATACTGTGAAAATTGCCTTGCCTCACTGGCATGGAGCTGCGCATACCTCTGTAGTATCTCTTTGCCATGATCTATAAATGTTCTGGCCTTCAGGATGTGTTTGGTTTGAGCCTAGGTTTGCTCGACCAAAAATTTGGGTATCCAAAATAAATTTTGGTGTAATCTAGATGGTTTGGTATTGTCAAATGTATCATGAGTCATGACCGGCATGGCGACAAGTTTACGTCTTCATCATGCCACTAAGCAGCCATAAATCAAGCGTTACCTGTATGAATAGACACAAACTAAACTCTTTAGTCGTTTATTGAGTTAATGCTTTAGTCTCTATTTACTGTATACAAATTCAAGTCCCTCCCCTTTTTTTCTGTGAAGGCCAACTTATGAGGTGTTCAATGTTCTTTTCTTTGAACAAAGTAGCCTTAGTGATTTCATGTTCAACTCTCAAGTGTATTGTTATGAACTTGGGTTTTGAGGAGAGGTACAGGAGGGGCTGTCGCCCCGGGACGGGAGGCAAAGTAGATGAACTATTGGTCTATTTTCTTGCTTACGTCCGAGAGTACATTACAGTCCTATTATTTAGGATGACTTGATCCACAAGTCAGATCTAGACTTGAACTCTCAATCTTACCGATATGGACTCATCATAGTTTAAAGGATAAACTACCTAATTGCTGGACGCTTCCAAGTTTAAAGGATAAAACTAGCTACTTGAGAGATTATGTGGATCCTCTTCTTAAATTCGTGCTGCATGGGTTATGAACTATATGTACATACGTAACATAACACATATGGTTGGAATTTGATTCTGGATTGTTTAGTATTTGCTGTGTTGCTTGATAAAAGATTATTTTCACTAGTGGGTGAAGGATAGTGCTGCTGATGCTGTGAAGTAGTATTAGTTACTGTTTATAATGTTGTTTTGTGCTGTTCTCCTTATGCAAACACTATCCCTTGCAGATGGGAAGATGACGTTGTTGGACTGGTTCAAAAGAAACATAGGAATAAGAAAGTCTTGGTCTCTTTCGAATGCGAGACGCTGAAGGCTGATAAAGCCGCAGAAGAACATATTAGCAAGTATATGCCAAATCTTTGCGGACTGGACGCAGTTGGTAAGCATGGAGTACTAAAATTTCTGCGTGAATAAACAAGAAGCCTTGATCACGAATCTATCCATAGTGGATGGCATTAGTAAGCATGGATACTGAGTTACTGAACAACAATAGGCTGGCCCATTTGCTAACAAGTCTGCACTATAAACAACTGTGTGTGTGGATTCCTGATGTCTGTCCTATTAGCTCATTCATTTATCTTTTGAGAGATGAGAGAGAAGCTATTAGCTCATTGGTTCTGGCTTTGCACTGCAGTAAACACGGGGAAGATGAGTATCTCCGGCATCAACCTAGACGAGGACGATGAACCAAGCGGCGACAGCTGAGAGCAGAAACACGTTGTCAATGTGTTAGCTGCGACGGTTTCTCTGCCTCGTCGATGCCGTCGACAAAGCAGGACTGTGTGTCGCTGTTACCCACAGCATGAGTTCTATGCAACAAATCAGCACTTGTGCACTTGAAACGGAGCGCTGTGTAGCAAGTGTATACCTAAACGGAATGTGTGTTGCTGTTGCTGCCTCTGGCATGATCCTGCTGAGGCGATTGTACTCCCTTGGACCTAGGTTTGGTGTTGGGTGGGCCATTGGCGGCGCAAGCCTTCGTCCCCGCCCGTGCTGTTTGTCACGCATGTACGGGCAGATATCTTGCATTTCCTGTTTCCTCACGGGTGACTGACTGTACGTGGTCGTGGGTCTTGTGAGTACTTTTTTTTGGCGAGATCAAAAGGGTCTTGGAGTACTGTGCGACCGTGAAGGGGGTCCGTCCGGGTTCTCTCGCACATGGCTCCTATGGAGATAGCAGGAGTTATCTAGGACTCCACGATCAGTATCTCTGCCATCGCATTAGATCCTATAGAGTATCGTTGCCAGGTACTACTATGTATCGGCACCGATATCCACGGCCACCAGACGGCACTAGAGCAACTTCAATGGAAGGATCCATTTCGTCCGCACCCGTCTGTTTGGATCGGCGCGGACAGAAAAGGCGGCCTAACGCGTTGATCCAAACGGACGCGCGTCCGTTTTTCGTCCGCGGGCGACCCATTCTTGGTCCATTTTTAGCCTGATTTGCGTCGGCGCGGACGCGCGTGCGCTCGCCTACTCCTGTCCCCGGGCCCGTTGATCTGTGGCACATTGGCCTTCCTTCCTCCCGGCCAACAAGTAACCCTCGCCCCCGCCTCCTCCGTCACCGACGCCGCCGTCCATTTTGCCGGCAACTCTTTCAGCTGCCGCCGCCATCACATCCGCCCAGCAACACCGCCCGTGACCCAGTCGTCCGCCGTCGTCGGGGAGCAAACTGGTTCCCGCCGCCGCTTCCCCCACCGCCCAGCCGCCCCGCGACCAAGAAGACGCCTCGCCGCCCCCGCCACATACGACCGGCACGCTCGTCCGACGCCATCACACTCGTCGGACTCCGACAGGGCAGCTAGCTGGTCTGTGGGCGCTGCGTTTCCCCTCGCCGTCCGTCTCCTTCTTTGACGCCCGCAAACTGTTCGACAGATTGCCAAGGTACGAAAATGGACTCCGCCGACGAGTTCTTTTTCCACAATTTCATTTGCGACTCCGACGATTCGTCGTCCGACGACGAGGAGGAGATATTGGCTGCCGTGTTGGTCCATTACCACCGCAATAACCAGCGGGGGTTGTTCTGTGGCTCCATTCCGGGCCACCTTCCGGCGTTGAATCGTAATCGGGAGAGCGGACATTTCCTTCTCTGGAAGGACTACTTTGAAACAACAAACCCGTTGTTCAAACATCACAAATTCCGCCGCCGGTTCCGTATGAGTAGGCATGTTTTCAACCGTATTAGAGAGGGAGTGGTCGGCTATGATGACTACTTCGAGTGCAAAGAGGATGCCATCGGCAAGATTGGTTTCTCCTCTTATCAGAAATGCACTGCCGCCATCCGAATGCTTGCATACGGAGTGCTCGGTGATCTCATTGACGAGTACGTCCGTATGAGCGAGTCTACATGCCTAGAGTCCCTGTATAAGTTCTGAAAGGCTTTGATTGTTGTGTTTGGCCCTGAGTAGTTGAGAGAGCCGACAGCTGAAGATACAACCCGTTTGTTGGCGATGAATGCTAGCAGGGGCTTCCCGGGGATGCTTGGCAGCATAGACTGCATGCACTGGGAGTGGAAGAACTGCCCTTCTGCTTGACAAGGGCAGTATAAGGGACATGTCAGGGCTTGCACTGTCATACTAGAGGCCCTGGCGTCTCAAGATCTCTGGATCTGGCACTCTTTCTTTGGCATGGCTGGATCACACAACGATATCAACGTGCTTCAGCGCTCGCCGGTGTTTGCTAGGGTTGCCGAAGGCAACAGCCCACCTGTGAACTTTACTGTCAACGGCCACAACTACGACAAAGAGTATTATTTGGGTGACGGTATCTATCCTCAGTGGACCACTATTGTAAAGACAATACCCAACCCTGCCGGAGAGAAAAGGAAAAGATTTGCCCAAAAGCAAGAGAGTGCTAGAAAGGATGTCGAGCGTGCCTTTGATGTATTGCAATCTCGATGGGGCATCGTTCGGTATCCTGCTAATACTTGGAGCACGCAGAAACTATGGAAGGTGATGACTGCTTGTGTGATCATGCACAATATGATCGTAGAAGATGAGCGCCGGAACGTCTGTACGATCAAGGTTTTCAGTTTCAGGGTGAGAATGTTGTGCCTGAGCATGGAGTAGCGGCAACATTTGAACAGTTCACTCAGTTTCATGAAGACATGCGTGATTGGGAAACTCACGTGCAACTACAAAATGATTTGGTTGAGTATATGTGGACTCATGTTGGCAACCAATAGATGTATCTTCTTTTATTCGTTTGTAAAACTATGTGAAACATTTCTATTTTTATTTGGCCTGTCAAACTATACTATTTATTTGGACGGCTAAACTATTTTGCTTGTTAAATTTTCATTTCACAATATGTTGAATGCAATGTAAAATTGACCGGCCAGCCGGCCACGCATGCACATATGGGTCGGCGCATTAGGCACGCTGCCGACCCATATGTAAAACAAGGCGGACGTCGGGCGGGCTGCCAACCCAAACGGACAAAAATCAGATGAAATCGCCGTCCGTTTGAGTCGGCCCGTTGGAGTTGCTCTAATTCTCTCCATCTTAAAACAAAGTTGTACTGCTAAAGTTGGAGAGATAGTTATTTTGGAACGGAGGCTGGGGTAGCTCATTCGTTCCCCAACTGACCATGATGCTCTTTCGCTTTCGCTCTGAAATGAATCACTCGAGAATCCTAGTAGATTGATCATTGGTGATCGATGACAAGCGCAGAGGACACGTGAGCACGGGCGCAAAGGGCGTGGCATCCGGGTCGGGTGGGCTCCATGCCCAAAGGACAAGAGGAACAAGAAAACAAAATTTCCAAGCACAAGGCCCTACTACTCTAGTACTACTACTAGATACTGCTGCTGGTGGGCCCCGCGGCAGAGCCTGTCCTCCCGTTAACGACATGCTTCCCACCACTCCGCCTGCCCTCGGCGCGCAGAGCAGAAGCATCCTCTCCCTCTCGGTGTACCGCCATCCTGCGCCACGTGTCCCCGGGACGGCCGGGATCGCTTGACCCCGTCCGCGCGCCCGCGCCTCGCTCGGGGAAAGGAACGGCGGAAAGGGATGGGACCGGGGCGATGCCCTGGCATGTGGGCCCGGCGGGATAAGGCCCCACCCTGCAGTGACGCGTCTATTTCGTTGGGCGCTCCCGTTCCAAAACAAGTCCCCGGAGAAAGTGCGGGCGAGAGGGAGGAGACGGGAGAAAAATAGAACGGGAGGGGGAGAGAGGGAGGGAGAAGGGGGAGAGAGATAAGGGGGGAGGAGGAGGAGGAGGTGGGATCGATGGCGTGCCCGCCGCTGTGAGATTGATCTCCCGATCGCGTCCCGGCCGCAGGTGAGCCCCGCATTGCCTTGCCGCCTCCGTCGACGCTCCTCCTTCATCGGTGCATTTTTCTGTCTGGGCGAATGCTCAGTTTTTCCCCCTGTTGCGTTGCCCCCATTTTTCTAGCTAGACAGAGGAGCCGCATTGCCCCGATTCGCGGCCCCTCTAGATCCGCTCCCCGCTTGCTTTCGCGGCTGCGCCGTGCTAGCACGATTGCCTCCCTCCCTCCCGTGGTTTCAGATGTCTGACTTGTGAAAAATGCAAATGTTCAAATCGATTTCTTCATCCGAATTGCTCTCTCGTCTAATTGAATCCAGACATTTGATGTGCGTACGATGCTCGCCAATAAAACCGGCCTGATTCTGCCTCCTTTCTTGTTTTTGTTTCGACAATGCACATTCGTTTGTCTGGTCCCGGTGCATGGGGGAGGTTTGGTTTCAGGTTTCAGTCCTATCAATTGGCCGCCTTGCATGCCTTTTTCCCGCATGTATTCTGCTTTCGGCCATAACTCATTGGCATGTACTAGCTCCTGCCATCGGCGCATGTGCATCTTTGTCTGAATAATCTTGCATCTGCTTGCAGGATACCTGCCGGCAGTAATAGCATACAATGTATAGAAGTTTGATGCCAATGGCTTAGATATCTCAAGCTGATACTTAAGGTGGATGCGGAAACCAAACTCCAACTCTTGAAGAGAAATTAAAAGTTCCCGTGCTTCAGTTTCTAGTGGTACATCCATATTCTTGCCAACCACTGCCTTCAGGGTCCTGGGCACACACCGTATTTCGGAATATCTATCACATTTTCTCTTGGCTTAGCTGACGATTATTATGACTTTATGACTTGTACATAGATTGAACTAGTATTACCGAAAAAGGCTTTTGCCCCGTTTTATATATTAAGCATCAACCATCAGCAGCTCGATACAAACTCACGCCACCCCAACACACGCACACACTCAAGGCGGATACATCTGCGATGAGCGCAGCAACACCACCCCTACCACTACAAGAGCTACCGGGGTCCTCAATCATAAACACGCCATCGCGAAGAGACAAAGCTGCATACGACGACCCGTGAGCTCCAAAGCGATGCCTTCAGAAAGGATACGACACCAGAGTGCCGCCATCGCCCAAACAGAGGATCAGTGTTTCCCCTGGAGTAACATGACGGGCAATGAGAACTGCGGCGACGCCTTCAAGAAGGAAACGAACATCGCTGCCGCCGGCGTGCCCGAAGACAGAAAATATTTTCACCCCGGTCCACACTTATTGCCCTTGGTAGTACGAATGCCGCACCACGGCCACCGATCGCCACACCCCAGCCGCCACGCCGTCCACACGACCATGGCAATCAGGCAGCACCTGAGCACGAGCTCCGCCCACTAGCCCCGCGCTGCCACCACCAAAGCCGACGTCCCGGCAGCGAAGACCACACCACTCCCATCAACATGGACCACTGACGCTGAGGCCGGAAAAGCAGGCCCTTTTGGTAAGTCCGGAACCCCGCCGGTCGGAGCAGTGCAGGGGGAGGCCACCCGGCCACGCTGCAGCCACCACGCCATTTCTCGAACCGGGTCCAGGTCACCGTCGCCACCCCTGGCAACAGCAAGACCCGGAGGCACCCCTGCCAATCCCCCGGAGCGCCCATGTCACCGAGGCCAGCCAAAGGCGAGAAGCGCTGAGCCGCCGTGCTCCACCTGTCAGGTGCGCTGCCAACCGTAGAGTCGAACGCCCCAGGAATCAAGAGGAGGGGGTCGAACCACCGCCACTACGCCGCCACCCCGACCAACCGAGAGGTCCTCGGCCAAGGCAGCCGTCCACGGCACCGCGAGGTCAGATTTGGCCGAGCCACCGCGGCCGCCGTCCCCAACCTCAGCCCGCACCGCCACCACCCACTGCCACTGCGCCACCACCATCCGCCGTGGCCACGGCAAAGGTGGCCACCACCAGCCTGGGCCGACCGCAGCCCGCGCCGGACCACGCCGCCGCCGTCTCTGGCACCCCAGGTGCGCCACCCACCTGGCCACCTGCCGCGGGGAGGCAGGGGCGCCCGGGCGCCGCATTTGCCCGTCACACCGCTGTGGAGCCCGGCTGCAGCGCCACGTTCCGGCCCGGGACGCCGGCCCGCGCCAGCACCACCCGAGCAGGAAGACACAGGGCCCCGTCCCCGCCGGCGACGGCAGGGCTTTGCCTGGTCGTGCCCCCGGGCGGCAGCGAGGGAGGAGGAAGGAGAAGGAGGGGGCGGCGGCGGGGATACAATGTAATCGGCATGCACAAAGTTAAGTTAACTAGATAATACCCCGCACGTTACTGCGGGAACCAATTGCAACATATTTTGAGTGATTTAATTTTGTGAAACATGAGTAGCTGAATTAAGAACATATGAACTAAAACTAAAACACATATCATATATTGTATTTGATTACTGTGTAGTCGAAACATATATTGAATATAAGTAGCATAATACAATGAATTTTTTTTCTCATGCATGTTGAGTGGACCTTCGATGAGGTGACATGTGTGGTGAGGTGGGATGTGTGCATGGGATCAACCAATAATGGAATTTTTTCCCCATACATGTTGTGGTGGGCCTTTGATGAGCTGGCATGTGTGCATGTTAAGATATTAGAGATAGTGGGAACGAACTATTTAGGTTATATAGGATGAGTTTATATCTTAAAAAAAGGTATATAGGATGAATACAATCAGAATACATTTAACTGTAGCTCTGATAGAGAGACGTCTTTATCCAAAAACTCGACAAATTAGTGATTCCTTCCAAATTATGGTGCTATATCGTGCTATTTATTTTGTAATTATCATTAACAAGTCTCATGGATTTATTATGAGTAACACTGTACATTGCATCAGCCGCTTAAGAAACATCAACTTGTTGGTGGGACAGATCATCCTGAGTTGTTCATAAGTCAGCTATTTTGAGAAGACAATGTCAGCTTCAGAGTTCAGGATTCCTTACCAGCCAGTAAGATTGTCATATGATTCAAGTATAGCATTATTATTTTTCATATCTTCTCCCTGTTCCTTATCCGCTCTAGCATTTCAGCAAAGTATTCATTGGACCCCACTGTTTAGTCACTTTTTCAGTTGATTTTAATTTTCTTCCAGAAGATATTAGACCAATATAATTAATGTTTTGCAATAAAATGTGAGACAAAGAGCTCACTTTGGTTTATCGGTGAGTGAGTGCCTGCTATGTTTATCAAGTGGTGTACTTGACTAACAAAAAAAAAGATCTTCAATATGCATTCCAGTGAAAGACATGCCAAATGAAATGAAATTATGGTTCATGACATTTGGGTTGTGAATAAAGTAAGCAGGCTGACAATATATAGGGGGCCGCTAACAGTAAAATTCTATTAAAACAAGAAACATTTACAGAGTGGGGCTGTACAAGCAGACTTACTAAAATTTTCAAACGTTTTTGTGCTGGTATTGTAGACTTTCAAGGAGTTGATGTGGCTCCACCGTGCCGCTTCTTTGCTTCTCCTTTACTGACAATAGAACAATTATTTTAGTTTTTGTAGTTCTTTGTATATGTGTTTCTAATGCGTAGATTCTATGATTTAGTCTCACTGTACTTCTGTTGTTAAGAGTCACTAGACAGCTGATAAGCATAAAATATTATCATTTATAGACAAAATGGGTTGTCTGGATTCCAGAAATCAAGTTAAACCATATCTTGTGTTTTTAATGAAATTTATGCAGGGGCTACCTTTTGACTACCTCAAAGAAAAATATGTGTTGTTACTTTATAAAATAAAATAACTACCTTTATGTCACTTGGACAATATGGTGCCTGGCTAGCCTGCATATTTGTTCAAGTATATGGGAATTGGCCAAACTTCTCCATCAGTTCGGGCTTTTGGTTCTACTAGTTTGTGCATGAAACTTAATATGGTACTAGGCACAAGAGGTCTTGGGTTCAAGTCTCGGCTTTTGAATACAAAAATTTGCTTGCCCTGCCCTCCTTTTGTCCACGTTTAGGCCTTCTCAAACCACATGTGAGAGGGGGTGTTGAAGTATATGTGGATCGCCCGACCTTCTCCATCAGTTTGGACTTTTGATTCTGCTGGTTGGTGCATGAAACTTAGTACTTATGACTTAAGGCGAAGTGGTATTTTAGTACAAGAGTAGGCGATAAAGATAAGAAAGAGACTAAGGGAGATTTCTAAATTTTGTGAAGGAATGGTAACCATCGATATGAATATATAGTCTTCCATAGCACCTTTATCAATAACAAAAGACAAATGTTCTGTTGTTAAGATCCTCTGTTGTTGATTCAGTTGATACTATGTGCACATAAATCTGCGCATGTAAAGTTTGCTTGTTTTAGTTAATCTCAAGTTCTGCCTGCCTTGTTATCACTTGTTTGTTGCTTTATGCTAAGTACTTACTCCACTTCGTTTCATCCTTTTGATAGGTATCATCTTCGCAGCCTTCGGAGAATACAGGTCAGTTCAAGATATGCCGATGTGGAGAGGGAGACCTGAACTCCCAGACTGGTGAAACCGGTGATAGTCCACAAACTGCATGTCCTAACTGCCAGGTTTGTCGGATCAACTTGCACTCAAAGTTTATGTCACACTGTTCTCCAAATGACCTTAAGCTTTGGTAGAATGTCTCTCTATATATGTTTACATAAGCCATGTAACTGCTACACGTAGCTGCAACTTCAGATTTACTATAAGTCTATGTTTATAATCAGAATGGGAGTCTTTAAACTGCTATATTAACTCCGAATGATGGTGTCAATTTTGTATATCTGTTTGCAGGTTCTTAAGAGTGGACATTTACTGCTTTCATCTAAAGGTATGTTCGGATGGCTAAATTGTGGTTTAGCATGGCTAGATATATATTTCTCCCTCTCTTTTACCTGCTAGATGTTACATCTAAACAGGATGTTTGTGGTAAGGACTACGGTCAGAAGCCCTCCAGTTCATATATCTATTAATAGGAATTTTTTGTCCTTCCAATGGGATACTAAATTAATACTCCCTCCGTCCCAAAATAAGTGTCTCAACGACGGAGGGAGTATGATTGAAGCACAGAAGAACAGCAAAACATGTTGCCTGAAGTCACACAATTATGACAATGTTAATCATATCACTTGTCATGGAGCTTTTATAAACATGATGCCCATTAGACGTTACTTGTATTACTGTATCATATTCTAGCAGGTAGAATATTAGCCAGTTTGCTGAACTATATATTGCAAAGTATAATCAGTCACATTAAGTTAGAACTCGCTATGGTTCAACCTAGTCGCTCTTGTACTGAATACTAAAAATCTAACAACATACTATCTGTTTATTTCTCTGATGGCATGGGGGCATTATAGGGCTTGCTTCCCCATAAAGTCATATGCTTAAAAGTTTGGGCATAAAGTAAAGTGTACTTCTGTAAAATGCCTGGTCTGTAGGCTAATCTAATTGCTTCACAATCATGATACCTTTAAGCCCAATGAAGAACGAAGTCAAGCCAACAGACATGGTTGATTATTTTTACTGAAATTGTCAAGGAAATTCTGTTGCAGTTTAATTAAGTGGATCAGAATGTTTCTATTTATAACTCCATATTTTGCATGTGGAATTTTGTTGCTACCCAAACTGTCATTTTCTTACATTTGATCACCTTTGCTTTAATTTAAATTCTAAATATTTGTAGCCATACTATTCTTCATATTTAATTATTTATGATACATAACAGGGATTGGTTGGACAACATGGAAAAAGCGCTGGTTTATTCTTACAAGGGCATCATTAGTGTTCTTCAGAAGTGACCCTGTAAGATACATTGCAGTACTTTGCTGTGTTTCTTTGCATCAGCTATTCACTCGTAAAGATCCTATGATTAACTTGCTTTGTTCTCCAAGCTTAACACAAACTTTATTGTAACAAAGCAGACTAAAGGTCTGCACGGCATTAGATTGTAAATCTGCTAGTTGACTGCTCAATTGGGTTATCTAATTCTTGTAGCAAATGCTTGAACCTTATTTATTTTCCATGAAATTTCTATTACCATGATTGCTATGTGGGGAATTCCCTATGTGTGCCGCATGGCCCAAGAAGGCCAGCAACTGGCGCTAGCTCCAGCCAGTGCAACCAATTAAGGACAATATCCCTATATTATCTATAAGTAAATGGGTTCTTTTAATCTGAGCCATAGCCAATTGGAGATACGATATGGTTTGCTCAATTGTGTTATATTTATATGTAGAGGACCCATTGGTGTTATGTTATACGATATGGTTTGTTCCTTACATTGGAATTGTGTTATATTTATATGTAGAGGACCCATTGGTGTTATGTTAATTAAGCAATGAAATAGATTCTCTCACTCGCTTCTCCTAGCTGTCCGCTACGCTATTGCCCCCCTGGAGTTGCCAGCCTTGTTCCACAGTAGCTCCAAGATCATGATCCCAAGTTTCCAACAGTGATTGAAAATAGAGCATCAAGTATAACATCTCGTTGTTTACAACACCAGTTATATGCAACTTCCGGTTTGTACCATCGGTTAATCGATACTACTAGAAAATGTGTGCGGCCCTAGGGAAGCTACCAATCTGCCATTTCTTGTTGTAGAACTGATGGGTGTGGTACTACATATTGATTGTGGTTTGGTGCTTTATATATAAAGCGGGGCGAAAGCCTTTTTCGGTACATATTGATTAATAGCACATGCAAGTTCGCGCGAGTCTTTTTCTGTGCTGATGTTGTATTAGTACTATAAACTACTCCCTCCATTCCACAATGTATTGCGCCCGCGCTTCCCGAGATCTAAGTTTGACCATAAATTTAACCAACAAGACCGACTGCGGTGGGAGCAAAAATTATACCACTAAATTTATATTGAAAATACGAATTCAGTGGTATAATTTTTGCTCCCGCCGCAGTTGGTCTCGTTGGTTAAATTTGTGGTCAAACTTAAATCTCAGGAAGCGCGGGCACACTACATTGTGGAATGGAGGGAGTATAATGTAGTAATTTTTGCTGCAAATTCATTTTAATGGAGTACATGAGTGCAGCTGACGAAAACTTTATATATAACCTGAAGTCTTTAGCAAAATGCTTCGAGGAAAGAATCAGAAGTCTAGATATCATTCTGTATAGCTTGTTATCTGATCTGCTTGTTAAGGTTGAGTAAGGGCATAATTAAAGTACACATGATAGTATGCTAGCCGACACCATGTAAAATACATGAAAGGTGAAAGGCAAGTTATATCAGCTAATGGCATCTTATTGCTCAGATATCCCAACTAATTAGTGCCTACTCTGGTCTAGGTCATAATCCTAATACAAATAGTGATACTTGCACAATTTAAGGAGTGAACCTGAATGTGAAGCGGGATATAAATTCTCTTTTCATACTATTAATTGGATACCGGAAGTGACAGAAAGCAAATAGTAAAGGCAAGGATATTGTTGACTGTTACTGTCACCATTTTTTAGGGGGTGAACATGATTACAGAACAAGTACTACTGCTGAAGCATACATAGTTCTTTTAGGATTCTTCGTGACATTTATGGGCAACTATAAATATTAGTATTAGGCCTCTAAACATGCCAATTGCTCCTATGTTCTGCTTTATTTTCAGAATGCACCTCCCAGAGGAAATGAACCAGTTGTTACACTTGGTGGAATCGACTTGAATAACTCCGGAAGGTATGCATAATTGAAATTTTGCTGAAAGGGGAATTTCCTTTAATGCTATCCAATAAACATATAATTTTGATAAATGTTTCAGTGTTGTAGTCAAAGAAGACAGGAAACTTTTAACAGTGTTATTTCCTGATGGCCGCGAAGGGCGTACTTTTACTCTGAAGGTTGGTTTCATATCTTTCAGAGTTCCTGTCGTACTGATCTTTGTGTTCCCATTGGGACGATTGGCATTTCTTAGTATTGTTCTTGAGGATCAGTAAATAGCGGGGTAACAGGGGTGGCTGTGGGACTGGAGCAGTGGAACGTGGCAACCCTGGTTGTGTTTGGGAGGGGCAATTGTTTGATTAATATTCAATACTACTATCATACCTGTGTGGCACTGTTTAGGAATTTAATGGTGTGATTTGTCTCCAAGCAGGCAGAAACTACGGAAGAACTCAACGAGTGGAGAAATGCATTAGAGAGTGCTTTAGCGCAGGCACCAAGTGTAGCGAGTACAGTGGGGCAAAATCCAATATTTAACGCTGATGGAACAGAATCTTCTGAAGCTTCAACTGAACAGTGTAAGCTATGTTAACTTTCACCCAACCTGCACAAGCTGGGCTAACATCTAAGCTTTTGTTTTATTTTTGGGCTAATGGTATTTATATAAAAATAGACAAGTCACATTGTGGCTGTATTTATGAAATTTCTTGATGTCAATTTTTTCAGACTTCATTCTTATTGTTTGATCACACCTGTTTTTGTTTCATTTCATATATCTGGCAAAGTATGTTCCAGACTTCCAGTTTGGTGTTCAACTTCATCGTTCACTACTTGAAAAAAAAATCTTAATCACTTCCTAAACGTGCTAATGGTTGAGAAATTCCGGGGCACTCAAAAAATGAAGTTTGTAGGATAAATTCCAGTTTGGATGTCATGTCTCTAGAGATGATGACCCCGTAGGGATATATTTTCTTGCTTCGTTCCTCCATGCACTTGATCAGGGCATGGGCAATCACTACTTACATGAAGATCCTTATTCCTTCTATTATTCATTAATATTTAATTCAGCTGGATTCTGCTGTTACAGAAAAAACTGCATTATGCAGATCTAAGTAGGTTTATTTTGTATGCCAGTGTCAGATGCCATAGTATTTATTGCCATTTATTTGTTGAGTCAAATGTATAATGTCTAATTTATTATTCTTTCCCACATCGGTGTGTGCTTATGTTGCACTGAATAAACAAATTCTGTTGTTTCGTTTGCAGCGGAGGATAAATCATCTGTTATTGGGAGACCTGCACAGTTTGCACTTATAGAGGCTGATGGTAGTCCAGCTTTCCTGGAGAAGGCCTTGAGGTTCATTGAAGATTATGGTAAGTGTTTTCCCCTGTAATATCAGTACACTATCCAGACCGACCCTTCGTTAGGTTTAGTTTTATGCTCATATTTACCTGGTGTGCATTGAAAGCAATCATGCGGAAACAGACATTTAAAAATCTTGCCGTTCAGTAACGAGCAGAAAAACACTGTGTTTGTAGGTTGCAAGGGAGAAGGAATCCTCCGTCAATCTGCTGATGTTGAAGAAGTCAAACGCAGATTTCGTGATTATGATAAGGGTGATTTCCTCTGTTCTAACTTTTTTGTTCTTATTTAAGATGTTTGGCAATTTAGTGTCGCAGGAGTTTTACCATTGTTTAATTGAATCTTTAGAAGACTTTTTTTTCTTTGCCCTGCACTTTCACAAAGATTTTCTTTTGAAGATACAACTATTTTGCATAACCTCTGAGAATTTTATGTCTGCTAGTTCACTTTAACTGTTTTTTGTAGGAAAGAAAGAGTTCTCCCCAGATGAGGATGGGCATGTTATTGGTGACTGTATTAAGGTGTTTATTTGGCAACGCTAACTCTGATGTCACAAGGAATATACTATGTTTCTATATTTTTTGTAACATTTGTTTTGCTCCAAACTACAGACTATTCTTCGAGAGATGCCAGCTTCGCCAGTTCCTGCAGCATGTTGCACCGCGCTGGTTACAGCTTACCGTAAGACTGGCTCAGAACTTTATTTATAATTGAAGAACAATAATGCATTCCTCAGCCTAAAAAAACTGATGTATAATCCCAATAACTATTTTTCATGAAGTATGTACCAAAAAATCAGCACCAGTATGCCCTCGGAACATTTTTATTTGTTTGGAACCATAAACTGATAAAGACAAGTGATGGTGCAGGAACTGACAAGACAAAAAGACTTGATGCTTTAAATAAAGTTGTATATGAAGTTTTCCCGGAACCAAATCGGCAATTACTGCAGAGGTATTTACCTAGGATGCTTTTGTTTCAAATTTTATCACCAAAAGTGTTATGTCTTGGATTGTCATTCTGTAAGAATATGTCCTCATCCGTTTACATTATCTAATGGTTTGATGATGAGTTAAATTTAGCCTGCACAGCAATAGCAACATCAAATTCCACCAATGAATACCAGACTCATCGGTTTTCTTTTAGGATCCTTAAGATGATGATGATCGTTGGATCACACAAAGCTGTGAACAGGATGTCTAATTCCGCTTTGGCGGCTTGTATGGCACCACTCCTTCTTCGTCCTCTTCTTCTTGGTGAATGTGAAATTGATAAAGACTTCAGTATGGCTGGGGATGGTTCATTCCAGCTGCTTCAAGCTGCCGCTGCAGCCAACCATGCTCAAGCTATTGTTATCATTATGCTTGAGGAATATGATCAGATATTTGATGTATGCTCTTTCTTCCCTTGTCATGTTCTTATTTATTTCTTTTCTTTTTATATTAGGTTCTCCTTGAAGTTATGTCATGAATACTAATTCAACAGTAACCTATATAGGACATAGAAGAAGGTTCTTCGGACGCTTATACTGAGTCTGACGACGGTGATGTTGACAAGGAATATTCTACAGATAATGACAACCATGATGAGGATGGTTCTTATGATTCTGGTGATGATGACATTGAAGAAGACTTGGATGATAATACCGAACACTCTTCTGGCGGCAGTGAATGTGATGGCAATAGTAGAATCAATGCCAAACGTGACAAGGTATGCTAACTGACAGCAATAGTACAAATTTCAAACATTATAGATGGAGCATTCCAAGTGCTGGTGTCAGAATTTCCTGCAAAAACCATGTTTCCTTGCAAAAAAAGAGAGAGAGAGAAGATAAGTCAGCTTATATTCAATGAAAGAAACTATGGATGATCTTCCCTTAAAAATGTGATAGTTGATCTCCTTATCAAAATTAATTTCACTTTTGCCAGTCAAATTTTATGGTGAAATCATACATTGAACATGTTCGCTCATCCGATAGTGTCTTCTCAATGTGCAACTTGTCACTGAAGTTTCTTTCTAAATCTGGTAAATGAGTATTCTGTTTAAAGGCTAATATTTTGCTGGTCGAACCAAGTAGTCATAAAGATGAATAGATTATGCTTTCATATTTGACTTGCCCACAGTTTCATCAGGTGCATGCTGATAAGAAGTCAACAGTTGATTCAGCGTTTCCAACATAGCTTAAAACTTAGTGTGAATTTCTTACATAGCTTAAAGCTTAGAACTTAAAGTGCCCTTCCGAGGGCTTGTAAAAACTCTTCTTTCTATCAATGCATTAAAATGCAAGGCTTTTGTGTTTTCTCGAAGAAAACAGGGACTGCTTATTGCTATATATTTCAAATATATTCTTGAAGCTTGTATTTCATTCTTGTATGAAAAAACCTTGGTCACACTCTCAGTAGCTTAATGGTCTGGGATATGATATTGAAGAAGACTACTTCTAATACAAAATGACACGCATTTGGGTGTGTTCAAGGAAAATAAAGACTACACTTTAGGGCCCCCTTGCATGAAGCCTCAAATAACTAACTCATGTGCTTTAAACACACAGATTGGCCAAAACTATGGCCTTATGCTCTGATTTAATGCACTTGTAAACTTCTTTGTCTCCCTTACAATTCATCTTGCTCAATTTATTTAAAACAATATCTCTGGCACTGCATGTACTGACAATGATAGGTTGTTCAACCTCAGATGAAAGTGGGAAAAACAGAACGTGGTTTGTCAAGGGAGGACAAAGGATCACATGCATCCACAGATCATATAGCAAAATCCCATTCATCATCTTCGAAAGCAAAATTTATGAAGTCAAGCAGCTCAGCTAATAGGGACAAAAAGACATTATGGGGCCGTACTTCAGTAAGTTCAGTTGTTATCTGCATAGTTCTGCATTTCAATGCTACCACGATAATCATAAAGTTTGACGAGTAATGTATTTACAGGCAAGAAAGGACCTGGACGTTGAGGGCTGCAGTGATGATGAGTAAGTAGACGGCTATATGCTCCTGTAATGCTCATTTGAATGTGCATTTATTGGAGACATAAAATAATTCCAAAATGCAGCTGTAAAAAAAGTTTTCAAACGTTCATGCAAAACACGACCATATATTAACTGTAAAAACATCTATACATATGGGACTCTTTATTCATAGGATTATAACAAGGGAATAGGAAAGAAATACAGGAACGCAATAGGAATGCATGTGTAGAACAGAGGATTGTAAAACACTGGAAAAGTTTTACATGACTTGTTTGAATTGTAAAAATACAGGAGTCCTACTAATGATGTTCCAACACTAACTTGATTGATCCCATCACTGTGCTTTACCTTGATCCTACGCGTAGGAATAAAACATGAGGTCATACTGGATGCTAAATTTCCTATGTTTTTCCTTTGGAATGGCGTCAAAAGTAAATTTCCCTATGATTTCCTTTGCCTCATTCCTACGAATAAACGATGCTACAACGACGAAATCCATAAGAGTTCTAATTCTTTGTTTCCCTTCAAATCAAAGAGGCTCATAATTGTTATATTCATCCTCCAGGTCTTGTATCTTTACGTAGCTCTTAAATGGTTATATTTGTGCATGAATATTTAAAATGCACACATTATATCACATGTTGTATATCCTTGGATTTTCCACATTTCTTTTCAAAATGCACTAGTGCATGTCATCAAGTAAACAAAATATAGCATGTCAAGTGCAGATTTTGAGCAACTCTTTTTGAAAACATGTACCTGCTTTAAAAAAATATGTGAAACAGTCAAGGACAAACAAACGTGCTGTAATGCGAGAACTTGAAAGCGCAAATATGAGCATTTGTGAACTGCAAAAGGCATATACACATGCTGTAATATGTGCACTTGAAAAGCTAACACACAAATATGACGATTTGTAAACTGCAAAAGGTATTTGCACATTTTCCATGGTCAGTCCTGGAACGTCATTGCATAATAGGTGGAGCATTTATCATTTGCATCTGCAATAGTTGTACCTTCTAAAAATTGCCATAGAGATTGAGGTTTGCATAATGGTGTGGAATTTTTTGTTTGTATGGGTGAGTCAGAGAGTGCACATGGTTTTGAATTGCATACTTGCACACTAGAAAAGATCCCCAAATTGTAGATGGGCCAACATGTTACAAGATGTAAACCTGTAAATATTGTGCAAAAATATGATCAACGTGCACAGTACAACAAAAACAAAAGGTTGTAGCCGCAAAAGTCCAAAAGAAAAATTGCATCTTTCATCTTCTTTGCATAACACACATTTTTGTAGGCACACAAGTTATACATGTTGCTATGATTCCTTTTTAGATTCTTCCGAGATGAACAAGTACTTTCTGGAATACATGCACTCACCCGTGCATGCACATACTTTCTGGAGTATTATTTTCCCATAATATTTATAATTTACACTGTCGATATTTTTGAGCTATTGATATTCTAATTGAGCTTCTGTATTAGGGCTCTTATTGAGAAGCTTGAGAACAACAAGGCCGATCTCCAATCTAAAGTTTCAAAGGAGGTGCATCCTTTTCCCCTAGGACCACACAAAGTTATGTAACATCAAATTCTTTCATCTGAAATGATGTTTGTATTTTTCAGGTCAAAGAAAATAAAAACCTCCAGACAAGTCTAGAAAAGCGGAAAGGAACATTACATGAATGCCGTTTAGCACTTGAAAAAGAAGTAAGAGCTGAAACTCAAGGTTTTTATTTTCTTTCCAGAAAGAGAACCCCTAGGTTGCTTCTCTCATAAAGGGATTATGATACCATCAACGAAAGGAAACTTGCAATAGATGTGGAAAAGCATCAGAAACTATGTGCAACAGGAATATTACGCTAGCAATTATAAGCACAAGTACTATCCAAATATCTTAAGCCAAGAAATGTGACCACATCACGAAAGCCACATTAAGTTTGGGGATGGTACTCACATTTTGGAGTCAACAAATGGATTTTCTGCACTTTACTCAGGGTTTGATTGTGTCATTTCTTCAGATGGGCCATTAATTCTTGCTGCTGAAGCATCTGACATGCAGCACTACAAACTCATGTTCCTTCACCTTTTCCCCTTTTAAATGCTTCATTAGCTGTTACAGAAAACATGATTGTGCCTTGCTAATCATACTTCTCTATCTCAGAAATGTTCTTTAGCTTTAAGACACTATCCTATATCATAGCAAAGGCAACCAAGCTACCAGTTCTGGCTCTAATTGACAGTCAAACTTTATTAGGTATCAGAAAAAACTCCTTGAGATTTTGTCGAAACATACGAGTTTCTGCTGCATTTTGTTTTGTGTATTATGTTTGACTGGTTCTATCTTAAGATGTTTTAGTAACTCTCTACAAGCTAAGAGCACTTACCCGGACAGCCCCATGTGGCCATGTAATTTTCATACTTGATTTAGGCTACAATTTGAACCATTAGCCACGATGAGGCATCAGTTGATGTGACAATACACATGATTTTAGCTTTTTTCCCCTCCATTGAAATAATGTCAAGTAATGCTAAACAATTATCTTTCTCGTAACAATGATATATTATGACCTGAACTCCACTAGCCATGGCGGCCCAAACTGGATAATTCTACTAAGACCTTTAAATGCCACTGTCGTTCTCATTTATTCATCACAAATTGGATGATACAACTTATTATACAATGGGTACCTTACTGGGACTTTCAGTTAATGGTGACCACCAGTCTATGAGCCCTCAAGGTAGGCGATTGTTTGATACAGCAAATTATAACTCACGACTATATGGTACTCTTGAGCTCATGGAGTTGTTTTGGTACGTTTTTAGAGTAAGTTTTGCATTTTCTATTCAACATGAATAGCTTGTGCATTCAACAGGTGGAAACTTTGCGAGATCAGCTGCATAAGGAGAGAAGTTTGAGGGCCTCATTGGAGTCTGGCCTGATGAATATGCGAAGAGGGCAGGTGTCCCTCCCGTCGTCAGTAGACAGCAAGGTACTCGGTGTTTATATTTCGTTAAATCTTAAATTCTTTTCACCGTTTTGAAATTTTTTCTTCTGTTAAAAACAGACTAAGGCTAATCTTGAGGAAGTTGCTGCTGCTGAAGCTGATGTTTTGAATTTGAAGCAAAAGGCTTGTGATCTACGCGGACAACTCAGCAGCCAGGCCCAGCTAAGCTCCATCTCACTATGTGAATCATGCAACAAACGGCTCCAAGACAAGCTTGCCGAGTAAGGCTTTGTTTTTTTAGTTGGAGTACTAAGGCTTGATAGATCCTTTCTTAGTATTTTGTTCTGTCTATTTAGAGTTCTTAATCATGGAAAGGAATATACTTGAAATAGACTTGTACTGAAGTGGCTACTTTTCTCCAGAGAGAAACAAAATGAAATCAGCTCATCAACCGAAGCATCATCGGCTATTGGGGCCAATTCTTTATCTCGAATGTTACCCAATGCAGGCATGGTAAGACCATACGAGTACAGAAGTCTAATGCTTTTCCTTCCGCTTTGCTAGAAATGTCCTGTCTGGGACCGGGACTGCTACTCTGCTGTTACCTTGCTCTGAATGGTCCAATGTTATTCCTGATACTATACTGGAATGGTAAACATAATATATGCTGTTCAAACTGTATAAGCAAGCTAGTCATGTGAGTTGGAATTTTCCTGATATACAATAAGAACCTAAAATGTCAGTAACAATTATGCCAAAAGAATGCCCTTGTTATCTTGCATATTTCAATACTTTACAAATAGTACATTAACTGGCAAAGGGCCCAGGCTCATTGAAGTTAAGGATGACTAGATGGAAATACAACCTGGTTGTGCTTTTAAGTTCTTCCATTTTAGTTCCATTATTCAATAAAAGAATTGATTCATTTCAGGCGGATATTGTTGAACAATTGAGAAGGCAAGCCGCACAGAATTCGTCTTCTTCAACAGGTAAGCCAGCCCACCAGAAGCTGCAACTGAGTACTAACTATCAATACAATACAGGTCCAGTTGGTAATATCAGTAATTATACTTGATATCATTAGAGTAACTGTGCCCAAGGAAGCAAAAGTTAATAGCAACAATCTTAGTAGTTCAAAATGATTTGTTTTGCCCAGGTGCTCAAAGATTGTTGAGGCAAAACTCAAATAGTCTACACAGGCTTCAAGGACCGAATGCCTTTTCAAGTAATAGAACAGAGGTAATCTGTATGCCTTGGGACGTATATATGCTGTTTTTTTGCCTCCATAAACCCTCGTTTCTTAAGCCCTTGTTTGATATAAGTTTGTGGGTGCTACTACTGCCTCTCTTTTTCATTTTACTGAATTTATGCAACTATATATGCATGTTATTTCTTTCAGGAACCTGGGGGTGGACCACCAACTGCATTAGCTAAGCTGACAAACCGGCTCAACTTCTTGAAAGAAAGAAGGGCAATGCTCGCAAGTGAGATGCAAAACTTAGATTTGGCTCGCCCACCAACGGCTGCAGCTCCAAATAAAGACTCCACATGAGGACTGGGAATTTGACACTGCATCATCTTAAAGCTAGAAAATCAAGTAGTGGAGCGATGCACATATGACAGCGCCACAGGGACTATGAGGTGGAGATGCATATGATAATCCTACCGTGAGAGTTGGACCCAGTTCAAGATGCGTGCACATGTATTTTCATTGGAGGAGCATCGCTGGTAGTGTTCACCAAAATCGCTGATCGCACGAACAGCCTAGTTTTAGAGTACCATAATTAATTAACCCCACAGTTTTATTGTGTTTCCATAATGACATTTTGAAAGTATTGAATTGTGGCATGTATAAGAAACATATCTCCGTAAATTCTAGACCACAGCCAAAGTGCTCTTCCAAATGCAGCCTGAGAGAGTTTGACCGTATGTTTTTCTTTTTTCTTTTTGCTGCGGTATATGACCAAGTTCTGTGGGAGTACTGTATAAGATATGGATTCAGATACACATACACCGATGGCGGTTCCTGTGCCACAACCCAGAAAGGATGGACAATATTTCAGGATTTTCATCTCTTCCGTTTACTGTTTTGCAGCAGTTGCATGGCTAAAGCATACTGTTTTGTGACTATAGTCATCGATATGTGTAGAGCATCTCTGAAAGCTTTGAAGGTACTAAGATGGATCAATTGGAATTTTGTTGAGTGACGCACGTTAGCGAGAGCAGGGGTGTGGAATCTTTGCTGCCATGATGATGTAGGGTGAGATATTCCATGTTCTTTTTTTTGCGAGAATAATTTCCAATCTATTCATCAAACATCATGGCAATACAAAGAACACAAGAAGAATAGAAATCACATCTATGTCCGTAGACCACCTAGCGACAACTACAAGTACTGGAGCGAGCCGAAGGCGCCGCCGTCATTGCCCCTCCCTCACTGAAGTCGTGCAAACCTTGTCGTAGTAGACAGCTTATAAGACGTCGTGCTAAGGGCCCCAAGGACCACCACACCAAAATAGTCTGTCGCTGATGAAGTGAAGTGTAAATCGAAATGATCCAACCTGAAGACACATGAATATAGATAAACAAAGACCGGATTCAAGCAGATCCATCAAAGACTGATGCCAACCGAATCCCGCGAGATCCGTCAAAGACACACCTCCACACGCCCTCCGACGACGCTAGACACACCGCCAGAGCGGGGGCTAGGTGGGGAGAACCTTATTCCATCTTCAGGGAGCTGTCGTCGCCTCGTCTTCCTGAACAGGACACATACCCTAAACAATCTAAAAACACCTAAAACGGAGCACGAGCCCTCCCACCGGCAGGGCCAGATCCACCACGCCTCCATGACCCTAAGGCCACATGAGACGAGGAAGATCGGCGACAAGGCCGGTGAGAGGCAGAGAAACCCTAGCTTGACTCTCTTGTGGAAGGAGATGAGGAAAATGTTTTGGGTTCGTTGTGGCTTGGACTTTCTTGCACGATATTGATGCATGGACGCACGCCCGACTACCTTGTCATATCGTTTTTATGACATTTTTCATTTATAACTATTAGTAACTAGATAAAAGAAAGTAACTACCAATTGGAATATTGTTTTGTTGTTTTAGGGTTTTTAATAAATTAAACTAAGGTGAATAAAATGCAACTAACAAACTACATAAAAGGAAGATAAAAATTGTAATGCACAACCTAGAAGACTTAATGTCACCTCCTCGACAACAGCATAAAAAAAGGGCTTGATGTTTGCTACTCTCGTGATAGCGCTAGGCAATAGTTGTTGGGACAATAAAAACAGAGGTTTGCAGCAAGCGGTAATCTTTTCCTTCAACCGAGAGACCAAGGTATGATTCCCTAAAGGCAACACCCATAGACTCTATCAAGTAACATGCAATACATATTACGAAATTGCTTGTGCCCCGAATAATTGTAGTGAGGTTGTCAATCTTACTAGTCTTGATAGTTGCAACAAGTTTTTTAAACATCATGTAGCTCAAAATGTTTCATATTTTTGGAATACTAAATACTGAAAACAAAAATGCATGTAAATTACTTTTGGGGAGTTTTTTTAATGTAGAGAGTTGGAACGGGGTTCATATGTTCACTAATAGTGTCTCTCATAATAGCGACGACACATGTACAAGCATATGCATGTGTAATGATCAACCAAACATTTATGACAAATATCATCATAGATTTAGATCATGTTATGTATCCATTGTACATCCATAATTCTACCAGGCCAACACATACCATATTTAATAGCTAATACTCCACCCAGTGCACCTGAAACACTCGTGAACTCACTTCAAATATTAAATACTAAAATAGAGCATTGCATAAGCAAGATGCCATGTGTTTGAAAGCAATTCGGGCCAGTTCTTTTGGCGGCTTAAAAAATAAGTCGCCTTCTCCCCAGTTTTTTCCATAGGTCACCTCTCTTATTCATTGGAGTTTCTAAACTAGTTATGAGAAAACTAATTTAAAAGTCTCAGAAAATTTAGGGGACGGCTTATTTTTTAAGTTGGGGGAGAGGCAGCTTATTTTTTTAAGCCGCCCAAAAGAATTGGCCCTTCCTCTCATCTCTCGTGGTACAATATAACAAGTCAAGCAATCATTTATCCTTAAAGAGCAAGATCCATCTAAGCTTTTTCTATCTTTGACACTGAGTGTACTTTACAAATAGGGATTCACTCCACTCCACCTAATGGACACCTCTAACATAACTCTATTGTTCTTTCATCTGGATTGACTAATGAAAAGAATTATGAACATGAGATTAATACACATCTATGAATTATCGAATCGAACATCATGATTTGATCAAAAGTAATTATTTATCACATACCAGTGGAGAGATGTTGCTACATAACTGTTGGGGAACGTAGCATGCAATTTAAAAAAAAATCCCTACGATCACGCAAGATCTATCTAGGAGATGCATAGCAACGAGTGGGGGAGAGTGTGCCCACGTACCCTCTTAGACCGAAAGCGGAAGCGTTAGGTTAACGTGGTTGATGTAGTCGAACGTCTTCATGATCCAACCAATCTAGTACCGAACGTACGGCACCTCCGAGTTCAGCACACGTTCAGCTCGATGACGTCCCTCGAACTCTTGATCTAGCAGAGGATCGAGGAGAGTTTCGTCAGCACGATGGCGTGATGACGGTGATGGTGATGTGATCCGCGCAGGGCTTCGCTTAAGCACTACGACGATATGAGCGGAGGAGTAAACTGTGGAGGGGTGCACCGCACACGGCTAAGAGAACAACTGTTGTGCTTTGGGGTGCCCCTGCACCTGTATATAAAGGAGGGGAGGAGGAGGCCGGCCACCAAGGGGGCGCGCCACGGGGGGAGTCCTACTAGGACTCCACTCCTAGTAGGATTCGCCCCCCTTTTCCTTTCTCATCGGAGGGGGAAAAGGAAGGAGAGGGAACGAGGGCCGCCCCCCTCCTCCTTGTCCAATTAGGACTCCCTTGGAGGGGGGCGCACGCCACCCCTTGCGGGCTCCCCTCTCTCTCCCCTAAGGCCCATGTAGGCCCAATACTTCCCGGGGGGTTCCGTAACCCCTCGGTACTCCGAAATATACCCGAACCATTCCGGTGTCCGAATATCATCATCCAATATATCAATCTTTACCTCTCGGCCATTTCGAGACTCCTCGTCATGTTCATGATCTCATCCGGGACTCCGAACAAACTTCGATCACCAAAACACATAACTCATAATACAAATCGTTATCGAACGTTAAGCGTGCGGACCCTACGGGTTCGAGAACTATGTAGACATGACCGAGACACATCTCCGGTCAATAACCAACAGCGGACCCTGGATGCTCATATTGGTTCCTACATATTCTACGAAGATCTTTATCGGTTAAACCACAATAATAACATACGTTATTCCCTTTGTCATCGGTATGTTACTTGCCCGAGATTCGATCGTCGGTATCATCATACCTAGTTCAATCTCATTACCGGCAAGTCTCTTTACTCGTTCCGTAATGCATCATCTCATAACTAACTCATTAGTCACATTGCTTGCAAGACTTATAGTGATGTGCATTACCGAGAGGGCCCAGAGATACCTCTCCGATACTCGGAGTGACAAATCCTAATCTTGATCTATGCCAACCCAACAAACTGTTGGGCAACGTAGCGTGCAATTTCAAAAAAATTCCTACGATCACACAAGATCTATCTAGGATATGCATAGCAACAAGAGGGGGAGAGTGTGTCTACGTACCCTCGTAGACCAAAAGCGGAAGCGTTAGTTTAATGTGGTTGATGCAGTCGAACGTCTTCACGATCCAACCGATCTTAGTACCGAACGTATGGCACCTGCAGTTCAGCACACGTTCAGCTTGATGACGTCCCTTGAACTCTTGATCCAGCAGAGGGTCGAGGGAGAGTTCCATCAGCACGGCGGCGTGGTGATGGTGATGGTGATGTGATCCATGCAGGACTTCGCCTAAGCACTACGACGCTATGACTGAAGGAGTAAACTGTGGAGGGGGGCACCGCACATGGCTAAGAGAACAATTGATGTGCCTTTGGGGTGCCCCCACCCCCGTATATAAAGGAGGGGAGGAAGAGGTGGCTGACCCTAGGGGGTAGCGCCATGGGGGGGAGTCCTACTAGGACTCCACTCCTACTAGGATTCGGCCCCCCTCCTTCCAACGGAGAGGGGAGAGGGGAAAGAGGAGGAGAGGGAGAAGGAAAGGGGGGCCGCGCCCCGCCCCCTTGTCCAATTCATATTGGGTAAGGGGGCGCACGCCACCTCTTGTGGCCTGCCTCCCTCTCTCCACTATGGCCTATGAGGCCCATTAACTTTCCCGGGGGGGGGGGGGTTCCGGTAACCTCCCGGTACTCCAAAAATCCCCAAACCTCTTCAGAACCATTCCGGTGTCCGTATATAACCTTACAATATGTGAATCTTTACCTCTTGATCATTTCGAGACTGCTCGTCATGTCCGTGATCTCAACCGGGACTCCGAACAAACATCGGTCACCAAAACACATAACTCATAATACAAATCGTCATCGAACATTAAGCATGCGGACCCTATGGGTTCGAGAACTATGTAGACATGACCGAGACACATCTCCGATCAATAACCAATAGCAGAACCTGGATGCTCATATTGGTTCCTACATATTCTACGAAGATCTTTATCGGTCAAACCGCATAACAACATACGTCATTCCCTTTGTCATCAGTATGTTACTTGCCCAAGACTCGATCTTTGGTATGATCATACCTAGTTCAATCTCGTTACCGGCAAGTCTCTTTACTCATTCTGTAATGCATCATCCCGTAACTAACTCATTAGTCACATTGCTTGCAAGGCTTATAGTGATGTGCATTACCGAGAGGGCACAGAGATACCTCTCCGATACTCGGAGTGACAAATCCTAAGCTTGATCTATGCCAACCTAACAAAGACCTTCGGATACTCCTGTAGAGCATCTTTATAATCACCCAGTTACGTTGTGAAGTTTGATAGCACACAAGGTGTTCCTCCGGTATTCGGGAGTTGCATAATCTCATAGTCAGAGGAATATGTATAAGTCATGAATAAAGCAATAGCAATATAACTTAACGATCATTGTGCTAAGATAACGGATGGGTCTTGTCCATCACATCATTCTCTAATGATGTGATCCCATTCATTAAATGACAACACATGTCTATGGTCAGGAAACTTAACCATCTTTGATTAATGAGCTAGTCAAGTAGAGGCATACTAGGGACACTCTGTTTTGTCTATGTATTCACACATGTACTAAGTTTCCGTTTAATACAATTCTAGCATGAATAATAAACATTTATCATGATATAAGGAAATATAAATAACAAATTTATTATTGCCTCTAGGGCATATTTCCTTCGGTCTCCCACTTGCACTAGAGTCAATAATCTAGATTACATAGTAATGATTCTAACACCCATGGAGTCTTGGTGCTGATCATGTTTTGCTCATGGAAGAGGTTTAGTCAACGGGTCTGCAACATTCAGATCCGTACATATGTACTTTGCAAATCTCCATGTCTCCCTCCTTGACTTGATCGCGGATGGAGTGGAAGCATCTCTTGATGTGTTTGGTTCTCTTATGAAATCTGGATTCCTTTGCCAAGGCAATTGCACCAGCATTGTCACAAAAGATTTTCATTGGACCTGATGCACTAGGTATTACACCTAGATCGGATATGAACTCCTTCATCCAGACTCCTTCATTTGCTGCTTCCGAAGCAGCTATGTACTCCGCTTCACATGTAGATCCCGCCACGATGCTGTGCTTGGAACTGCACCAACTTACAGCTCCACCATTCAATATACATACGTATCCGGTTTGCGACTTTGAGTCATCCGGATCAGTGTCAAAGCTTGCATCGACGTAACCATTTACGACAAGCTCTTTGTCACCTCCATAAACGAGAAACATATCCTTAGTCCTTTTCAGGTATTTCAGGATGTTCTTGACCGCTGTCCAGTGATCCACTCCTGGATTACTTTGGTACCTCCCTGCTAAACTTATAGCAAGGCACACATCAGGTCTGGTACACAACATTGCATACATGATAGATGTTGGGGAACGTAGTAATTTCAAAAAAATCCTATGCACACGCAAGATCATGGTGATGTATAGCAACGAGAGGGAAGAGTGTTGTCTACGTACGTAGACCGTAAGCGGAAGCGTTATGATAATGCGGTTGATGTAGTCGTATGTCTTCACGATCGGCCGATCCTAGCACCGAAGGTACGGCACCTCCGCGATCTGCACACGTTTGGCTCGGTGACGTCCCACGAACTCATGATCCAGTAGAGCTTCGAGGGAGAGCTTCGTCAGCACGACGGCATGATGACGGTGATGATGTTGCTACCGGAACAGGGCTTCGCCTAAGCACCGCTACGATATGACCGGGGTGGATTATGGTGGAGGGGGCACCGCACATGGCTTGGAACAATCAACTTGTGTGTCCTAGGGTGCCCCCTGCCCCCATATATAAAGGAGCAAGGGGGAGGCCGGCCGACCCTAGTGGCGCCCAAGGAGAGGAGGAATCCTCCTCCTAGTAGGAGTAGGATTCATCCTTTCCTAGTCCTACTAGGAAGGAGGAAGGGGGAAGGAAAGAGAGGGAGAGGGAGAGGGAAAGAGGGGCCGCGCCCCTTCCCCTAGTCCTATTCGAACTCCCTTGGGGGGGCACCTCCTGGGCTGCTTCCCTCTCTCTCCCCTAAGGCCCACTAAGGCCCAATACTTCCCCGAGGGGTTCCGGTAACCCATCCGGCACTCCGGTTTTCTCTGAAATCACCTGGAACACTTCCGGTGTCTGAATATAGCCGTCCAATATATCGATCTTTATGTCTCGACCATTTCGAGACTCCTCGTCATGTCTGTGATCATATCTGGGACTCCGAACTACCTTCGGTACATCAAAACACATAAACTCATAATACCGATCGTCACCGAACGTTCAACGTGCGGACCCTACGGGTTAGAGAGCTATGTAGACATGACCGAGACATGTCTCCGGTCAATAACCAATAGCAGCACCTGGATGCTCATATTGGTTCCTACATATTCTATGAAGATCTTTATCAGTCAAACCGCATAACAATATACGTTGTTCCCTTACTTGCCCGAGATTTGATTGTCGGTATCTCAATACCTAGTTCAATCTCGTTACCGGCAAGTCTCTTTACTCGTTACATCCCGTAACTAACTCATTAGCTACATTGCTTGCAAGGCTTATAGTGATGTACATTACCGAGAGGGCCCAGAGATACCTCTCTGACAATCGGAGTGACAAATCCCAATCTCGATCTATGCCAACTCAACAAACACCATCGGAGACACCTGCAGAGCACCTTTATAATCACCCAGTTACGTTGTGACGTTTGGCAGCACACAAAGTGTTCCTCCGGTATTCGGGAGTTGCATGATCTCATAGTCATAGGAACTTGTATAAGTTATGTAGAAAGCAATAGCAACAAACTAAATGATCATCATGCTGAGCTAACGGATGGGTCAAGTCAATCACATCATTCTCTAATGATGTGATCCCGTTAATCAAATGACAACTAAACTCATGTCTATGGTTAGGAAACATAACCAGCATTGATTCAACGAGCTAGTCAAGTAGAGGCAAACTAGTGACACTCTGTTTGTCTATGTATTCACACATGTACTAAGTTTTCGGTTAATACAATTCTAGAATGAATAATAAACATTTATCATGATATAAGGAAATATAAATAACAACTTTATTATTGCCTCTAGGGCATATTTTGTGACGCCCCCGATTCGACCGTACACTAATCATACACGCAAACGTGTACGATCAAGATCAGGGACTCACGGGAAGATATCACAACACAACTCTACAAATAAAATAAGTCATACAAGCATCGAATTCTTTTGATTCAACCATCTCTTTCTCAACTCAGCAACTTGAAGTATTGGCGCCCTTGGGACAATCTATTTGATTGCAGGGTTTTGTTCCGAAGCAAAGATATCCGTTCCAGCTGTTCCTGAATAGCTTCCTTCAAAAGGATTTCCGCTTGCTCGGTGAATGTCTTGCTAGAAGATATAATTTCTTGGAATTGAGGTTTAGTATTACAAGCCAGGGGCCTCGAGGGCTCCAATACAAGAGCTCGATCATAGACGAGTCAGCGGAAGCAACAATATCTGAGTACAGACATAAGTTAAACAAGTTTGCCTTAAGAAGGCTAGCACAAACTGGGATACAGATCGAAAGAGGCGCAGGCCTCCTGCCTGGGATCCTCCTAAACTACTCCTGGTCGTCGTCAGCGGGCTGCATGTTGTAGTAGGCACCTCCCGAGTAGTAGTAGTCGTCATCGACAGTGGCGTCTGGCTCCTGGACTCCATCGTCTAGTCGCAGCAATCGAGTATAGAAAGGGGAAAAAGGGGGAGCAAAGCAACCGTGAGTACTCATCCAAAGTACTCGCAAGCAAGGATCTACACTACATATGTATGCATTGGTATCAAAGGGAAAAGGGGTATCATATGTGGACTGAACTGCAAAATGCCGGAATAAGAGGGGGATAGCTATTCCTATCGAAGACTACGCTTCTGGCCACCTCGATCTTGCAGCATAAGAAGAGAGTAGATGGTAAGTTCACCAAGTAGCATCATGTAGCATAATCCTACCCGGCAATCCTCTCCTCGTCGCCCTGTTAGAGAGCGATCACCGAGTTGTATCTGGCACTTGAAAGGGTGTGTTTTATTAAGTATCCGGTTCTAGTTGTCATAAGGTCAAGGTACAACTCCAAGTCGTCCTGTTACCGAAGATCACGGCTATTCGAATAGATTAACTTCCCTGCAGGGGTGCACCATATTTCCCAACACGCTCGATCCCCTTTGTCCGGACACACTTTTCTGGGTCATGCCCGGCCTCGGAAGATCAACACGTCGCAGCCCTACCTAGGCACAACAGAGAGGTCAGCACGCCGGTCTAAATCCTATGGCATAGGGGTCTGGGCCCATCGCCCATTGCACACCTGCATGTTGCGAGGGCGGCCGGAAGCAGACCTAGCCTAGCAGGCATTCCAGTCCAATCCACCGCCCGCCGCTCAGTCGCTGACGTCACGAAGGCTTCGGCTGATACCACGACGTCGAGTGCCCATAACTGTTCCCGCGTAGTTGGTTAGTGCGTATAGGCCAGTAGCCAGACTCAGATCAAATACCAAGATCTCGTTAAGCGTGTTATTTTGAAATAACCACGGACGCCGACCAGGGCCAGGCCCACCTCTCTCCTAGGTGGTCTCAACCTACCCTGTCGCTCCGCCACAAAGATCCACTGAGAGGGCCGTCGGGACAAACGTCCTTTCGGACCCAATCCGTGAATCACTCGCCGGTACTCCTACGAGACGACCCGTCCTTAGTCACCACAAGTATCATATATTATGTATATAAGTATATACCCGTGACCACCTCCCGAGTGATCACGACCCGATAGTATAGCATGGCAAACGGACAAGAATGTAGGGCCACTGATGGTAAACTAGCATCCTATACTAAGCATTTATGATTGCAGGTAAGGTATCAACAGTTGTAGCAACAATGTCAGGCTATGCATCAGAATAGGATTTACGGAAAGCAGTAACATGCTACACTACTCTAATGCAAGTAGTATAGAGAAGAGTAGGCGATATCTGGTGATCAAGGGGGGGGGGCTTGCCTGGTTGCTCTGGCAAGAGAGAGGGGTCGTCAACACCGTAGTGGTACTGGGTAGCAGCGGCATCGCTCTCGGTGTCTAGCGAGAGAAGAGGGGGGGAGAAACAATAAATATTAATCAAACAGATGCATAGCGATGCATGACATGACAAGTATCGGTGCTAGGGGTGCCCTAACGCGGTATGAGGTGGTACCGGTGAAGGGGGGAAACATCCGGGAAAATATCCCCGGTGTTTTGCATTTTCGGACAGGCGAACCAGAGGGGAAAATTTGCGTGTTCGCTATGCTAGGGATCCGTGCCAGACGAACGGGCTGCGTATCCGGGTTCGTCTCGTCGTTCTGAGCAACTTTCATGTATAAATCATTTTAATCCGAGTTACGGTTTATTTTATATGATTTTCTAAAGTTTTAGCAATATTCTGAAATTATTATTAATTCAAAATTAATTGGAAAAATGCTATGCGCACCCAGCACAGGGTACACAGAAGTGTACCCAGGGGATGACAGGTGGGCCAAGGGGGACCCAGTTGACCAGTCAAGGTTTGACTGGTCAACAGGTGGTGGGGCCCTCATGTCATTGAGACATATAACTAATTATAGATTAGTTAGGCTAACTAAGTAATTAGTTTAGTTAAACCATTTTCATTAAGTTAATTAATTAACTAATTAATTAATTATTTTTTATATTATTATTCATTTATTTTATTTTTTAGAAAAGGGGGCGTGGGGCCCCTGGGTCAGTGGCCCAGGGGGCCAAAACGGGCGGCGGTGTAGCAGGCGCGTGCAGGGCGAAGTCCGCCCGGGCGCAGGGGATGGCCGTGGGGCGAGGGCGGTCGCCGGTGGGGCGCAGGACGACGGCGAGCCAGGCGGCTGCGGGCATGGCCAGGTGCGGGGCGCGGCACCGCGGGGCAGAGGCCGAGCCCCAGGGGAGCCGGTCGCGGAGCGGCGGAGGCGGAGCAGGGGCGGCTGCGGCGGCTCGGCGATGGAGGCATGGCGGTTGGGGGTGACGGCGGCGGAGAACGCCGGCAGGCGAGCAGCGGTAGGCGGCGGGGGAGGCGTGATGGCGCGGGGGGCAATGGAACGGCGCGGGCGCGCGCTCTAGCAGCAGGGAGGCGGCGACGCGAGGAGACGCGGCGAGCGAGACAGGGAGGGAGCAGCGAAGCAGAGCAGCATCAGGCAGAAGGGCGAGCGGGGCAGACGGGCGAGGCGCGGCGTATGTGGGCGGACGAGCGCGTGCGTGGTCGCGCGCGACGAGCCGCGGTACGAGGAGCAACGCGAGCAGGGCCATGAGTGATTGTGCACGTGCGGACGCGGAACAGATCACTGGCCACGATGGTGGAATGGCGATGGAGGGCACGACATGACCAACAGATGATCGCTACGGGTTCCTACGGTGATGCTGAGCACGATGAGGTGCTCAGGTGTGAGTTGCTGTAGTTGTGCGCGCGGTGGCGACAAGGACGACGGCGACGAGCTACGGCAACGGCGGAAGCTAGGCTACGGACATGGATTCGAAGGGGGGGGACCGAGGTGTTTTGACAAGGGGCTCACCGTGAGTTTGCAGAGGTGCTTAGCGGGCTCGGGGAGGGCTCGACGGCGCCGGAATCAAGGATGAACGCTAGCGGGTCCGAGGAAGAAGAGGACGGAGATCCGATGATGTAGCGTAGCCCGGCTAGCGCTGGTGGTCAAAGTCGAAGAAGAAGAAGCAGGCGGAGCTCTTGGCGCAATCTCAGCCGGCGAGGACGACGGTGGTCACGACGAGGAACTAGTCCACGGCGACGATGGCGTCGGGTGTGCGTCGAGCAGCGGATCTGAGGCGAGAGGGGGGGGAGTGAGGGCGCTAGGGCATCCAGGGGAGCGAGGGGGAGCCTTGTAGGCATGGGGGAGGCTCCGGATGGCTGCCCCGTGGCAATCGGCGCCGTGGATGTGCACCCTGCGTCCACGAGGTGCGCGGTGAACAGAGGAAAGGGATGACCCGACTGGTGGGCTGGGCTGCACTGTGGCATATGGCCCCTAAGTGCACAATCTATTTTCCTATTTCTATTTTCTTTTATTTTTTTGTATTTTGTTAGCTATTGTACATTTAGTTTGTGTACTAGATGAATTTTTCCAGGGCTGAAACTTGGCACGTAATTCCATTGCCATATTTTGGTGATGTACAAAAGGTCTCACAACAATTGGAATCGTCTAAACATTTTTATAAATTGAAATGGTTGGTTAAATGGCTGTTGGTCCACTGTTTAACATCCAGGGGAAATTTTATATTTTGAAACATGTTAATTCTTTCATGAAAAATTGTTAGTGAATATTTGCAACCCACCGAACAATTTTGTTTTACCTTTTGAAGAAATAATAATTTGACTTTATTTTAAATTTGAATTTGAATTGGATTTGAATCAACACGAGATTAACGATAGTAATCATGGTAACGTGGCATCATTAGTTGAGGGTTACTGTAGCTTAAGTATCGGGACGTCACAATTCTCCTCCACTACAAGAAATCTCGTCCCGAGATTTAAGATGTGGAGTAAGGGCGAAAGGTCTGGTTACGAAATTCTAACGGATCTTCTCGGCCTTGGTTGCTCTCCTCGAAGAGGTAGATCCATTACATTGACGTCTTCATTTCTTTGCTTCAGGTCATCATGGTGAAGTCGTCATCCTTTCTTCGGGGGTTCCTTCGTGCTTACGAATAGGTAAGGGGTAGCTCAGCCATGACATAATGCTTAAGGGGTAATCGTCTGGGGTTTTCCCGTGAATGAACAGATGAGTATCTCTCGAGTTGTACAAATCAAGAGTAAGGTAAGAAGGTACAATAAGGAGTTCCAAGCGGATAGACAATCGTTCGATGCTTGAAAAAGAGTGTGAAAGGGGTTCAAAGCATCAAGTTTAAGTATTGCATCTGATACCGGAATAGATCACTAGGAAGGTGGCTCATGAATTACACACGAAACCAAGGGTAAGGGATAACTTTGTAAACAAGGTGTACAGGAGAGTCAGGTTTGGATCCTGTGGAACTATGGGTTATGGGCCCACCATGTGGTTAAAAGTAGGAAGGTCGGTGACATCTTGCACGATCATTTAGGCAAGGCATGTCAGAGGATAGTCTGTCGGTTATGTCAGCAACAGCATCAGTACCAAGGGCGAGGGACGAAGAGAACCATTTTCCTGCTCATTTGAATGAGGCGGACCAGTAGGCAAGGTTCTCACCCATCGGTGGTTACCGGAATGTCATCAACAAATGCAACAGGGTCTTACCGACATGGTAGTACACCAAGGTGTTTACATTAGCAGAAGAATATTACTTCTTAGATCATATGGATTACAAGGAAGGTTAAACAAATCAACGGAAAGGAAAATGTGATCATCAGATCAAACAGAACAATGTAAAGGAAAATGTGTTTGACACATATACCAGGGGTATACCCTTCCCAAGGACAAGCAAGGCATGATATCCCTGGCAGGATATAAAGTAGAAAACCCTTCAGGAAAGGGGAGAGAAATTTCATGACATTACCCATACAACAGTGTTTGGATAATTGAGTAAGAAACGTTTAGCATTGGGCTTCAAATGTTCTTGTTGATAATCGGAGTACCAGAGACATGCTTCGAGATAGCATTGACATGGTCACCGGGTAAAGATCAGACTTTGGATACACAAAGGATCCATCAGGAACAACTTGTAGAATAGGTCTTACAATTTCCTCATGGAAGAACAACTAGCCTTGCGAAAAAGGAAACTATAACAATAGGTCCTCCGGTCAGGTGTGCTAGGCATGACATCACCTTAGCCGGTCATGTAAAGAAGTTATAACTCCTGGAAATATGTTCCAACCATCATATCTGACCTAGATTCAGATCTGATTGGTGTCAGGATACCTCAGACTCTGGATGCTTGAGAAGAAGGTGCAACACAAATTTATGAGATGGCATTGCATGATTATCGGGAAATGAACTATGGAAGCGAGTTCTGAAACAAGAGTTCATCATTAAACCAAGGAGAGGATGGGGAGGTGACTGAAGGACTCAACGTTAATTCATCGAGATTTTTGACAAGATGGATTTCAACAATTTTTTGAACAAGGAGATAACATTAGTCAGATCAAATGATATAATGATGTATGCTTGATGAAAACACACACAATTAAACATTGGTTGAAAGTTGCGCCTGAAATATGGGTAGAGGTAGCATGATCAATGTTAGAATGGTGATTTGATAACCAATGGTCTAAGAATGAAATATCGACCATTAACTTCAAAGCAATAGGGTTGCTAGAACTTTTGAAGTGGCGCATCATAGTTCAATTGTCGGGTTTCCGGTTAGAAACAACATGGGGACCAAGGGATGAACGGATATGGCAAGAAGTATCACCTGTATCAAGAATTCTTAAGAGGTGGTGAAATTCTACCAACATTCTTGACATAAGGGATGGTAATACTCCAAGTAGAACATAACATAAGCTGGATAGCAAGGAACTCAAAGTATAACACAAAACACGGACGAGTTTGTGTTGAACGGAAGGCAATAAAGTGGTCGATGATAACACAAATCATCGAGGGCAAAGGATGGTATTTCTCATCAAGAATTCAGTAGATATCTTGGAAGGCCTCAGAATGCTGATGATGATCACGACACATGTGTCGAGAGATTTCATGAAGATTTAATCGATTGGCGATGACATCAAGCCAAAGGAATGATGAAGCGCAAGGTTATTGGAACCACGGGTATGACACAAACTCGAAATCAAGCTTGCTGTGCATGGCGAGATGATGTGACAAGGAAGATTGACGTAAGCTTAGCTCATCATCGGAAGCTGTGCTTTGGGAATAAGGACCAGGTGGCACAGTTTAAAATTTAGCACAAGGTGATAGCCGATCAGGCTAGGATTGACATGCTCGAGTACAAACTCGTGAGTAAAGGAGATTACTAAGAGTTGTTTAATCGTGGTGCGGACCCGATTTAGTTATCGGTGTCCTCGAGTGACTAACAACTCGGAACCAGGAAACATTGGAATCGGTGAGGAATAATACTCGATGAAGGCTCATAATAAGCAACATGGTTCGATGATATTAGCAAGATACTAGAGGGTAATACTCGGAGGTAGAGCAAAATAGAGGGTTGACAAGTGTATTGATCTGCAAAAGACAAGTACTTTAACTTGTCCGAGAAAAGGAATCAAGGAATATAAACATGGCCGAAACCATAGTTGCAAGGGATCCAATTCAAAGACACCGGAAGAATTATCCAACTAATTAAAAGTTTTTTAAGAAGCTTCCATGATAAGTTCCACATCGGGTCCATGGGCGTGAACACTAAGTTCAAGGTCGACTCCCACTTGTTCAACGCATAACCTTTCATTCACCTCTCGTATTTCGAAAATGACATTAGTTGTTGAAAGTTTTTACCTGGTGCAATACCAGATACGTATGACCCATGAAATCTTTCGGGTTCACACGGATTAGGGAAGTTGTAGGTTCAACCCATCAGGGCATCTTAGGAACATATACCACAAACTTCGGAGTAAATAATACAAGCTTGAAAGTAGAGCATGGTTCACAAAGCAGAGGATACAATTTACCAAAGGCATTATATACCCATGGAAAGGCTCACGAGGTTATTCAATATGAAGGACACTATCGGATAAAATCCAACAAAGGAACCGATGGTCCTCAAGGGATCTGATGTGAGCATCGATACTCAACTAGAGGAAGAAGAATGCAAGAAGATCTGATTATAGAAACAACTGACTAATTCAAAGCTCAAATGCAAAAGAATTATGATTTCCAAATCAAGGGATCAGAAGCAACGCTCTGATCAAGGATGGATAAGTTGAGTAGGCTTAGGGGTACAATCGATGGCAATTTGATTGATCGAGATCGAGCTCATGTTTAAAATGACGTCTGGGTCGGAAGGATGAATTCTTAGATCTGATTGAGGACTGCAAGCATTCGCCACTTATTGAATCAGTGGACTCAAAATGATAGTGACAAAGGATGCCAATAAGATTACTATACTTATGGGGTTAACCATGATGCAAGCAAGCAAGAGTTTCAAGAGCAATAAGCTGCTAAGGAATTCGGAAGATCGAATATTATGTCGAAGGCCTTAGTGAAACACATGAACAATTGGAGTTGAATAGATACTCGATAAGAGCGAGAATTATCCGTAGGGGTATTCAGGTGGCAAAGAACTGCAAGGCAGTAGGCACAAAGTATTCTTGGAACAATAGAGAGAATTTCGGTGTATCTTGTATTAACAAGATCAACTTGGGATGAATGTATGAACGACAAATGTAGGTAGTTATCCATAAGGATACATCAGTGGTAGGGAATTGTAAAAGCGATGGCACATAGTCTCAAGGGATCATCGTAGGGTGTCTTCGGAATCTTCTGGTGAAACAAGCGATCGTTTGGACCGAGGGGCTCTCCGGGAGAAAGTATTTACGAGAACCTAGAGTTGGAGTTAGTAAAATTGTTTAACCCGAATAGAAGAGATGTCAGAGTCCCAGAATATAGGTCAAGGAATAGAAGATCCTAATACCACCCAAATGGCGACGTGGGCCCGTAAGGCACACAACCATGTTAGTAAAAAGTTTTGTAATGTCTAGACTCGACTTCGGCCAAGGAGTGTGGAAGGGGGATTCCTACAGGCAGTCGGCTCTGATACCAACTTGTGACGCCCCCGATTCGACCGTACAATTATCATACACGCAAACATGTATAATCAAGATCAGAGACTCACGGGAAGATATCACAACACAACTCTACAAATAAAATAAGGCATACAAGCATCGTATTACAAGCTAGGGGCCTCGAGGGCTCGAATACAAGAGCTCGATCATAGTCGAGTCAGCGGAAGCAACAATATCTGAGCACAGACATAAGTTAAACAAGTTTGCCTTAAGAAGGCTAGCACAAACCAGGATACAGATCGAAAGAGGCACATGCCTCCTGCCCGGGATCCTCCTAAACTACTCCTGGCCGTCGTCAGCGGGCTGCACGTAGTAGTAGGCACCTCCTGAGTAGTAGTAGTCATCATCGACAGTGTCGTCTGGCTCCTGGACTCCATCGTCTGGTCGCAGCAATCGAGTATAGAAAGGGGGAAAAGGGGGAGCAAAGCAACCGTGAGTACTCATCCAAAGTACTCGCAAGCAAGGATCTACACTACATATGTATGCATTGGTATCAAAGGGAAAAGGGGTATCATATGTGGACTGAACTGAAAAATGCCGGAATAAGAGGGGGATAGCTAGTCATATCAAAGACTACGCTTCTGGCCACCTCGATCTTGCAGCATAAGAAGAGAGTAGATGGTAAGTTCACCAAGTAGCATCGTGTAGCATAATCTTACCCGTTGATCCTCTCCTCGTCGCCCTGTTAGAGAGCGATCACCGCGTTGTATCTGGCACTTGCAAGGGTGTGTTTTATTAAGTATTTGGTTCTAGTTGTCATAAGGTCAAGGTACAACTCCAAGTCGTCCTGTTACCGAAGATCACGGCTATTCGAATAGATTAACTTCCCTGCAAGGGTGCACCACATTTCCCAACACGCTCGATCCCCTTTGTCCGGACACACTTTTCTGGGTCATGCCCGGCCTCAGAAGATCAACACGTCGCAGCCCTACCTAGGCATAATAGAGAGGTCAGCACGCCCGTCTAAATCCTATGGCGCAGGGGTTTGGGCCCATCGCCCATTGCACACCTGCACGTTGCGAGGGCGGCCGGAAGCAGACCTAGCCTAGCAGGCGTTCCAGTCCAATCCGGCACGCGCTGCTCAGTCGCTGACATCACAAAGGCTTTGGCTGATACCACGACGTCGAGTGCCCATAACTGTTCCCGCGTAGTTGGTTAGTGTGTATAGGCCAGTAGCCAGACTCAGATCAAATACTAAGATCTCGTTAAGCGTGTTATTTTGAAATAACCACGGACGCCGACCAGGGCCAGGCCCACCTCTCTCCTAGGTGGTCTCAACCTACCCTGTCGCTCCGCCACAAAGATCCACTGAGAGGGCCGTCGGGACAAACGTCCTTTCGGACCCAATCCGTGAATCACTCGCGGGTACTCCTACGAGCCGACCTGTCTTTAGTCACCAGAAGTATCATATATTATGTATATAAGTATATACCCATGACCACCTCCCGAGTGATCACGGCTCGATAGTATAGAATGGCAGACAGACAAGAGTGTAGGGCCACTGATGGTAAACTAGCATCCTATACTAAGCATTTAGGATTGCAGGTAAGGTATCAACAGTTGTAGCAACAATGTCAGGCTATGCATCAGAATAGGATTTACGGAAAGCAGTAACATGCTACACTACTCTAATGCAAGCATTATAGAGAAGAGTAGGCGATATCTGGTGATCAAGGGGGGGGGGGCTTGCCTGGTTGCTCTGGCAAGAGAGAGGGGTCGTCAACATCGTAGTCGTACTGGGTAGCAGCGACGTCGGTCTCGGTGTCTAGCGAGAGTAGAGGGGGAAGTAACAATAAATATTAAGCAAACAGATGCATAGCGATGCATGACATGACAAGTATCAGTGCTAGGGGTGCCCTAACGCGGTATGAGGTGGTACCGGTGAAGGGGGGAAACATCCGGGAAAATATCCCCGGTGTTTCGCGTTTTCGGACAGGCGAACCGGAGGGGGAAAGTTGCGTGTTCGCTATGCTAGGGATGCGTGGAGGACGAACGGGCTGCGTATCTGGGTTCGTCTCGTCGTTTTGAGCAACTTTCATGTATAAATTATTTTAATCCGAGTTACGGTTTATTTTATATGATTTTCTAAAGTTTTAGAAATATTCTAAAATTATTATTAATTCAAAATTAATTGGAAAAATTCTATGCACACCCAGCACAGGGTACACAGAAGTGTACCCAGGGGATGACAGGTGGGCCAAGGGGGACCCAGTTGACCAGTCAAGGTTTGACTGGGCAACAGGTGGTGGGGCCCTCATGTCATTGAGACATCTAACTAATTACAGAATAGTTAGGCTAACTAAGTAATTAGTTTAGTTAAACCATTTTAATTAAGTTAATTAATTAACTAACTAATTAATTATTTTTTATATTATTAGTCATTTATTTTATTTTTTTTAGAAAAGGGGCGTGGGGCTCTTGGGTTAGTGGCCCAGGGGGCCAAAACGGGCGGCGGTGTAGCGGACGCATGCGGGGCGAAGCCCGCCTGGGCGCAGGGGATGGCCGCGGGGCGGGGGCGGTCGCCAGCGGGGCGCAGGACGGCGGTGAGCCAGGCGGCTGCAAGCATGGCCAGGTGCGGGGCGCGGCACCACGGGGCAGAGGCTGAGCCCCGGGGGAGCCGGTCGCGGAGCGACGGAGGCGAAGCAGGGGCGGCTGCGGCGGCTTGGCGATGGAGGCGGGGCGGTTGGGGGTGACGGCGGCGGAGAACGCCGGCAGGCAAGCAGCGGTAGGCGGCGGGGGAGGCGCGGTGGCGCGGGGGGCAACGGAACGGCGCGGGCGCGCGCTCTAGCAGCAGGTAGGTGGCGACACGAGGAGACGCGGCGAGCGAGACAGGGAGGGAGCAGCGAAGCAGAGCAGCATCGGGCAGAAGGGCGAGCGGGGCGGACGGGCGAGGCGCGGCGTATGTGGGCAGACGAGCGCGTGCGTGGTCGCGCGCGACGAGCCGCGGTACGAGGAGTAATGCGAGCAGGGCCATGAGTGATTGTGCGCGTGCGGACGCGGAACAGAGCACTGGCCACGATGGTTGAATGGCGATGGAGGGCACGACAGGACCAACAGATGATCGCTACGGGTTCCTACGGTGATGCTGGGCACGATGAGGTGCTCAGGTGTGAGTTGCGGTAGTTGTGCGCACGGTGGCGACAAGGATGGCAGCGACGAGCTACGACAACGACGGAAGCTAGGCTACGAACATGGATTCGAAGGGGGAACCGAGGGTGACGGTGTCCTAGACTAGGGGGTACTCACCACGTCGTCTCCCGATCTGTTAGATTGGGCCGAGGACCCCCGTGGCCGTATACTCATGGGCCAGTTCGTACAGTTGCCGCATACATGGAAGATTCCACAAGACTTGGTGATCAAGACAAGGACTCCTCCCCACCGACGTATTCGGCTAGGACTCTTGTTATCCTAGGCCTCTGGTGCATTATATAAACCGAGGCCAGGCTAGTCGATAGAGATATATACAACAATCATACCATAGGCTAGCTTCTAGGGTTTTAGCCTCTACGATCTCGTGGTAGATCAACTCTTGTAATACTCATATCATCAATATCAATCAAGCAGGACGTAGGGTATTACCTCCATCAAGAGGGCCCGAACCTGGGTAAACATCGTGTCCCCTGCCTCCTGTTACCATTGATCCTAGACGCACAGTTCAGGACCCCTACCCAAGATCCGCCGGTTTTGACACCGACATTGGTGCTTTCATTGATAGTTCCGCTGTGTGATCGGCAAAGGATCAATGGCTCGCCCGCAGGTCAACTGCGATGCCGGCATCTTCGTCGCCGGCTCGACTGGTCACCTTGGCTCGACCGAGGACCGTGCTCCATCTCCGATCGTCATGTTCGGACGGGGGCCTTCTTCAACATCAACTCCGATCTCTATCATGATCATAGAGGAGTCGTCCATGGAGCTCGAGGGCTCAACGTCAACATTGCCCTCGGGCGGCCGTGCTGTTTTCATGGACAGCGAACTTGTATTCACCGTCACCACCTCCTCGAGCGTCGGTTTGACGATTGCTTCGGTGGAATAGTGCGGAATTACGTCTACAACAACCATGCAAAATTTCGTCGAGTTCCGATGGAGGAATCTCCGACAATCTACGATATACCGGAGCCCTGTCAAATCTGGACGGGAATCTGGACGAGTTTAGGGCGTGGTCTCCAGAACCCAGATCGGAGGTCCTTTGGAAGACCCAACCATTCATCTACTACAGAATTCCCATATCTACCACCCCTCCAAATTTCAGCTTGATCCGACGGTTTAAACTCCGGGAACCTTCCGATAAGTGGATCAATTTTTGTATCCGTTCTCTGCGCGAATACGGATCTGACTCGAATTCATCTTTGTGTACGAACGTGATATTGGACAAACTTTTTAGAGGAATTCTCTTCTAGGGTATTGTGCGTTGTTTTTAAACACATGCCCGTAAATTTTTAAGCCTCTGAGGTCATCTTCATCATCATGCTGGTGTCAAACCAGTCCGGCAATATTGCTCCAAGGCTGCCGACCTGCGCTAGACACGTCGTCACTTTGTTGAGTCAAGCTCAACTTCTTCGGATCATCATCTCGGCAAGCCGAACAAGAGTCCGGCATCGCGAAGGATAAATCATCACCAACATCACCGCCCCACGGATTACACGGAGCGGGCATATCGGCATCGCCGCACGGTCACTTCATCAAGCTGGCATCGACCACGTCACGACCTGCATCGGCAGGGCCGCACTATTGCTTCTTCAAGCCGGTGTCCATCACGCCGACCTACTTCAACTCATCGGCTGACATCGAGGCTTCGACATCTCGGCTGGACCGAGGGCTTCACCATCTCTTCATCAACCTACTCCGAAGAGTTCGGCGTCAATATCTGACCAGCTCCGTCACGTTAGCTGGACCGAGGGCTTTGGCTCGGCGAGCCAACCTTTGCCAGCATCACCATGCCGTCGCTTTATCGCCCATCAGGCAATGGGTGTGCGGATCGAGTCCCAATTTTGGGAATCACCTTTCTTCGGATTGCTACAACAAATAAACTAGGTGCTATTAATCCTAGTATTTTTTGCTTGTTTGGGTTCATTTTTCCCAAGGAATTATTACTCTGCTTTGTCCATCATATGTACGCAGGTCTATCAAATGGTGGCCGCATTAACAACGGTCGCATGGTGGTTCGGTCAGTTTCCATACATGGTCCGGCGAATGCCGCATCCGGAACTCGGACCGACCCGTGAATTCAGGCTTTGCCACGCCTTTACCGCATCACGCTGACGCCCTGCATCAACATTGACTTCGGCGCCAGGCCACATTTCTTTTATTACTCACTTTGCATAAATTATTTATTATGCAACGATTTTTTAATTATTATTATTACTATTATCTCCAATTTGCACTATTTTTTGTGCATAGGAAAATGATCCGGGTTGGGCAGTATCGTCAACTCGGCGTACTGACATACCACGTCACCTCGGCTGGACGGGGGGCTTTGTCAACACTTTACTACCCCATGCCGGGGACTTCGGCATCACTCTGCCGGCCTGCACAGACCGTGCTGTGTCACCACTTCGGAGTGCCGAGCCCTTTGCTCCGCCAGCTCGGAACCGGCTTGGGGGATGGAACCTTGTCCCGCATCAAGCTCGGACCGCGTCATCAATACCGAACACATTAACCAGCTAAGTTGCCTTCATGCTCAAAGTTTTAAATTTTGAACTTGTGTTTGGTTCGACCAAGCATTATACTTTTTTTGGAAAAAAGTTGCTTGTAAAAAATTTCCTTGTCCAAACTTTGTTTGTGACGCACAAATTCAAATACCCCGTTTACTTGGGGGCTCCCTTGATGAAGCTTTTCCTCTTGCATATGATTATACTTGTACGGCTTCGTTCCTTGTTCGTGTATTACGTCACAATATGCACCATATTGACTTAAGCGATTTGCAAGCTGGGTTGCCTGGCTCCTGTGCTTACCCCTACGTTCCCGATTGTTCGGCTAGGGAGTAAAGGGAGCACCTCTGCGATTGTCATGACCGGGTCCTCCGAGCTCTGACCTCAGACTGGGTGAAGCCGAAAGCTAGCGCTCTTATTGTTTTCAATCATGGTCGGCACACAACGGAACTCATGAGTACAAAAAATCTATTGCACAAGTCTCATAGTAATAATGATCACCGAAGAAAGGTATCGGTGGGGGTACTATTTTCTTCGAAGATGCTTCTTACACTTCGTCTGTAATATAGCACAAGTTCCCTGAACGCGCTTTGTCTGTTACAGCCTTATGGCCCGGTTGCCTGGTTATCATAAACACTGTCGATATTCTCGACAGGTGGAGTACATAACACTTTTCGGTCCTTGACCGAAGAGGGAGAAGCCGACGGTCGGTTAAGACGCGTTTAAAGTTCGGGTGAACAAAGATATGATATTAATACTTCGGTACATACAATCATTATACATAAAATTGTTTTACCCAAGTCACTTGGGGGCTCATAAATTTATATGAGTCGTTTAATAATAAGTGTTCTTCTTCTTAGTCATTGCAAAGTTTTTATTACTATTATTATCTATCACTCCTTTTTTCGACACGAGCGTGTGGTCACTAGCCGGGGAGCCTAATTTCTCTCTCAAAGCCGCTAGAGTTTAGTTTGCTAAACTGACCTAATGAGAAGTACTCCGCCCTCGGGATAGGAGGTTGAAGCCGTAGGCTGACCCGCTTGAAGTCTTGAGATAGGATGTGTCATGTTAAAGCACGACAGAAGCACTTTTTTTCTAAGGCCAATTTTCGGATTGGCACCGAACACTTGATCTTGTTCGGGCATCAAGTTGTTACTGACATTTTTTGGTTTTCCAAGCTTATGGCACTTTTAAACTATTTGTGTGTTTTCAGCAGAAGTCTCGCAGTGCAACGCCAGACACCTTTAGAGATTCGGCAAAAACATTCTCGGATATTGCTATATATGCATCGGTTTCGAATTGTGTCTTCAGTCAATAGTTGGGTTGCCCGACTCCTGCACTTGCTTCCTATGTTCCGCTTTGTTCGGCTAGGTGTGCAAAGGGAGAACCACTGCGATTGTGCTTCCAGCTCACATGGTTAAGCACCTCAGTGGAGAAAGCCAAAAACTGACTGTCACAATAAGCGTAAACTGGTCAGCGATCCGATGACTGTGTTAAATGAAGGGCCATTCATTACAATGGCCGAAGTGTTTACGGCTTGACCTTGACTGTCGCCAAACACTACCGGGGGCTATTAACTGGCCTCCCAAACTAAATCCTCGATATTTTGCTCTTACATTAGAGCTGAGCTTTCATGATCATGCTTAGCATGACAACCCAAAGAAAGGAACCGATAGTGGGACTATTTTCTTTGGAAAACATTTCTTATGTTAAACAGTAATATAACATATCTCTCGGCGTACCTTTGTTTATAAAACCATATGGCCAGTTTGCCTTGTTTGTCGTAAATCTTTGCCCTCATAAATGCTTTATAAAGTAGGACAAACACTCCTCGGCTACTGGCCGAGGAGGTTGAAGCCGATGGTCGGTCAACAAAGTTTTGTACAATGCGGATCCGAGCATTAATTGAAGGAAATATGCCCTAGAGGCAATAATAAAGTTATTATTTTATTTCCTTATATCATGATAAATGTTTATTATTCATGCTAGAATTGTATTAACCGGAAACATAATACTTGTGTGAATACATAGACAAACTAAACGTCACTAGTATGCCTCTACTTGACTAGCTCGTTAATCGAAGATGGTTATGTTTCCTAACCATAGACATGTGTTGTCATTTGATTAACGGGATCACAGCATTAGGAGAATGATGTGATTGACATGACCCATTCCATTAGCTTAGCACCCGATCGTTTAGTATGTTGCTATTGCTTTCTTCATGACTTGTACATGTTCCTATGACTATGAGATTATGCAACTCCCGTTTGCCGGAGGAACACTTTATGTGCTACCAAACATCACAACGTAACTGGGTGATTATAAAGGAGCTCTACAGGTGTCTCCAAAGGTACATGTTGGGTTGGCGTATTTCGAGATTAGGATTTGTCACTCCGATTGTCGGAGAGGTATCTCTGGGCCCTCTCGGTAATGCACATCACATAAGCCTTGCAAGCATTGCAACTAATGAGTTAGTTGCGAGATGATGTATTACGAAACGAGTAAAGAGACTTGCCGGTAACGAGATTGAACTAGGTATTGAGATACCGACGATCGAATCTCGGGCAAGTAACATACCGATGACAAAGGGAACACCGTATGTTGTTATGCGGTCTGACCGATAAAGATCTTCGTAGAATATGTAGGTGCCAATATGAGCATCCAGGTTCCACTATTGGTTATTGACTGGAGACGTATCTCGGTCATGTCTACATTGTTCTCGAACACGTAGGGTCTGCACACTTAACGTTACGATGACAGTTTCATTATGAGTTTATATATTTTGATGTACCGAAGATTGTTCGGAGTCCCGGATGTGATCACGGACATGACGAGGAGTCTCGAAATGGTCGAGACATAAAGATTGATATATTGGACGGCTATATTCGGACACCGGAAGTGTTCCGGAGAAGTTTCGAATAAAACCGGAGTACCGGGGGGTTACCGGAACCCCCCCGGGGGTTAATGGGCCTCATGGGCCCAAAGTGGAGAAGAGGAGGGGCGGCCAGGGCAGGCCGCGCGGCCCCTCCCCCTCTAGTCCGAATTAGACAAGGAGGGGGGGGGGGGCGCCCCCCTTTCCTTCCTCTCCTCTCTCCCTTCCTTCCCCCTCTCCTAGTTGGACAAGGAAAAAGGAGGGAGTCCTACTCCCGGTAAGAGTAGGACTCCTCCCTGGTGCGCCTCCTCCTGGCCGGACGCCCCTCCCCCTTGCTCCTTTATATATGGGGGCAGGGGGCACCTCTAGACACACAAGTTGATCTTGGAGATCGTTCTCTTAGCCGTGTGCGGTGCCCCCCTCCACCATAATCCTCGATAATATTGTAGCGGTGCTTAGGCGAAGCCCTGCGATGGTAGAACATCAAGATCGTCACCACGCCATCATGCTGACGGAACTCTTCCCCGACACTTTGCTGGATCGGAGTCCGGGGATCATCATCGAGCTGAACGTGTGCTAGAACTCGGAGGTGCCGTAGTTTCGGTGCTTGATCGGTCGGGCTGTGAAGACGTACGACTACATCAACCGCGTTGTCATAACGCTTCCGCTGTTGGTCTACGAGGGTACGTAGACAACACTCTCCCCTCTTGTTGCTATGCATCACCATGATCTTGCGTGTGCGTAGGAATTTTTTTGAAATTAGTACGTTCCCCAACATTAATGACGTATAGTACTTGGATACATAGAGTCATTACACATAATTTGTGATTTTACTATGGATATCGATCCTTAATTCGGCCACCCGTGCCTGCATTAAGGCTCGGGGGCTACTGGGCTTTAGGCTTATTATTTACAAATATTAAAGGGGCACATCGATCCCCTGATCTGGTGTTGCCACCCGACCAGTGTCTCGGGGGCTACTACATTGGCAATCCAGTGCAGAAAATTTAAGTGCAATGTAGTTTTCGAGGAGATTATGATCCTCAAGTTGGTCGGCCGGACCCAACCTGAGTCTCGAGGACCGAGCAAGCCGCTTTTGTGTCCCGAAGTATTCTGCTGAGCTAGGACTTGATCCTCAGGCCAATTTTGCAAATCAACCTGAGTCTCAGCGGCTACTGGGATCAGTGGTCTTACGTCATCCTTCAGGTGCATCTCGGATTTTAGACCGATACACACCTTGAGGGTACTGGCTATATATCTCGGCAGAGAATAAATTGCACCAATAAAAAATATTGACAAAAAGTCGGCCCACAATCGGGGTGGTGCACCACCTCGGAAGCAGTCCGGCATAAAGCTCGAGCGCTAGTGGCTGGCTCCATAGAGGGCATTTCCGGCATTAAGCTCGGCTAAGTTCCTTCAACTTTTTTGAACCAAGGTGATATGACACCTCGGATATAGTTCGGCGTTGGAGCTTGGACACAGTCCGGTGTTGGAGCTCGGATATATTTCGGCGTTGGAGCTCGGATACATTTCGGCGTTGGTGCTCGAAAGCAGTCTGGCATTGGTGCTCGGCTGCAAAAAATACCTCAAATGTAGTCCGGCGTTAGAACTCGGACGCAAGAGGACACTGCCTCCCGGGAACAACTTCAAACCCGAGGTGTGGCATAAAAATAACAAGGCATTGATAAAGGCCGGAAACTTAAAGGGGCTCCTCGGATACCCGACGTGTAAACTTGTCGAATGCATTTTGGCGAATCCTCAAGATCGAAGATGAGAAGATTTGTTGAACCAGTTTTCAAGACCGACAACCGAAGATGAAGAACAGTTCGGAAGAATCGAGGAGCGTCCCTAACTTGGAGACAGGTTCAGGGGGCTACTGACGGTGTCCTGGACTAGGGGGTACTCACCACGTCGTCTCCCGATCTGTTAGATTGGGCCGAGGACCCCCGTGGCCGTATACTCATGGGCCAGTTCGGACAGTTGCCACATACATGGAAGATTCCACAAGACTTGGTGATCAAGACAAGGACTCCTCCCCACCTGCGTATTCGGCTAGGACTCTTGTTATCCTAGGCATCTGGTGCATTATATAAACCGAGGCCAGGCTAGTCGATAGAGATATATACAACAATCATACCATAGGCTAGCTTCTAGGGTTTTAGCCTCTACGATCTCGTGGTAGATCAACTCTTGTAATTCTCATATCATCAATATCAATCAAGCAGGACGTAGGGTATTACCTCCATCAAGAGGGCCCGAACCTGGGTAAACATCGTGTCCCCTGCCTCCTGTTGCCATCGATCCTAGACGCACAGTTTAGGACCCCTACCCGAGATCTGCTGGTTTTGACACCGACAGAGGGGTTTTGACAAGGGGCTCACCGTGAGTTTGCAGAGGTGCTTAGCAGGCTCGGGGAGGGCTCGACGGTGCCGGAATCAAGGACGAACGCTGGAGGGTCCGAGGAAGAAGAGGACGGAGATCCGGCGATGTAGCGTCGCCCGGCTAGCACTGGTGGTCGAAGTCGAAGAAGAAGAAGCAGGCGGAGCTCTTGGCGCAATCTCAGCCGGCGAGGACGACGGTGGTCACGGCGAGGAACTAGTCCACGGCGACGATGGTGTCGGGTGTGCGTCGAGCGACGGATCTGAGGTGAGAGGGGGGGGAGTGAGGGCGCTAGGGCATCCAGGGGAGCGAGGGGGAGCCTTGTAGGCACGGGGAAGGCTCCGGATGGCTGCCCCGTGGCAATCGGCGCCGTGGACGTGCACCCTGCGTCCACGAGGTCCACGGTGAACAGAGGAAAGGGACGACCCGACTTGTGGGCTCAGCTGCACTGTGGCATATGGGCCCTAAGTGCACAGTCTATTTTCCTATTTCTATTTTCTTTTATTTTTTTGTATTTTGTTCGCTATTGTACATTTAGTTTGTGTACTAGATGAATTTTTCCAGGGTTGAAACTTGGCACGTAATTCCATTGCAATATTTTGGTGATGTACAAAAAGTCTCACAACAATTGGAATCGTCTAAACATTTTTATAAATTGAAATGGTTGGTTAAATGGCTGTCGGTCCACTGTTTAATGTCCAGGGGAAATTTTATATTTTGAAACATGTTAATTCTTTCATGAAAAATTGTTAGTGAATATTTGCAACCCAACAAACAATTTTGTTTTACCTTTTGAAGAAATAATAATTTGACTTTATTTTAAATTTGAATTTGAATTGGGTTTGAATCAACACGAGATTAATGATAGTAATCATGGTAACGTGACATCATTAGTTGAGGGTTACTGTAGCTTAAGTATCGGGACGTCACATATTTCCTTCAGTCTCCCACTTGCACTAGAGTCAATAATCTAGATTACATTGTAATGATTCTAACACCCATGGTGTCTTGGTGCTGATCATGTTTTGCTCGTGAGAGAGGCTTAGTCAAAGGGTCTGCAACATTCAGATCCATATGTATCTTGCAAAACTCTATGTCTCCCTCCTTGACTTGATCGCGGATGGAATTGAAGCGTCTCTTGATGTGCTTGGTTCTCTTGTGAAATCTGGATTCCTTTGCCAAGGCAATTGCACCAGTATTGTCTCAAAAGATTTTCATTGGACCCGATGCACTAGGTATGACACCTAGATCGGATATGAACCCCTTCATCCAGACTCCTTCATTTGCTGCTTCTGAAGCAGCTATGTATTCCGCTTCACACGTAGATCCCGCCACGACGCTCTACTTGGAACTGCACCAACTAACAGCTCCACCATTAATAAAAACATGTATCCGGTTTGTGACTTAGAGTCATCCGAATCAGTGTCAAAGCTTACATCGACGTAACCGTTTACGATGAGCTCTTTGTCACCTCCATATACGAGAAACATATCCTTAGTCCTTTTCAGGCATTTCAGGATATTCTTGACCGCTATCCAGTGATCCACTCCTGGATTACTTTGGTACCTCCCTACTAAACTGATAGCAAGGCACACATCAGGTCTGGTACACAACATTGCATACATGATAGAGCCTATGGTTGAAGCATAGGGAACACCTTTCATTTTCTCTCTATCTTCTGCAGTGGTCGGGCATTGAGTCTGACTCAACTTCACACCTTGTAATACATGCAAGAACCCTTTCTTTGCCTGATCCATTTTGAACTTCTTCAAAAGTTTATCAAGGTATGTGCTTTGTGAAAGTCCAATTAAGCATCTTGATCTATCTCTATTGATCTTGATGCCCAATATATAAGCAGCTTCACCGAGGTCTTTCATTGAAAAAATCTTATTCAAGTATCCTTTTATGCTATTCAGAAATTCAGTATCATTTCCGATCAACAGTATGTCATCTACATATAATATCATAAATGATATAGAGCTCCCACTCACTTTCTTGTAAATACAGGCTTCTCCAAAAGACTATATAAAACCATATGCTTTGATCACACTATCAAAGCGCATATTCCAACTCCGAGAGGCTTGCACCAGTCCATAAATGGATCGCTGGAGCTTGCACACTTTGTTGGCACCTTTTGGATCGACAAAACCTTCTGGTTGCATCATATACAAATCTTCTTTAAAAATCCATTAAGGAATGCAGTTTTGACATCCATTTGCCAAATTTCATAATCATAAAATGCGGCAATTGCTAACATAATTCGGACGGACTTAAGCATCGCTACAGGTGAGAAGGTCTCATCGTAGTCAACTCCTTGAACTTGTCAAAAACCTTTCGCAACAAGTCAAGCTTTGTAGACAGGAACATTACCGTCAGCGTCAGTCTTCTTCTTGAAGATCCATTTATTCTCTATGGCATGTCGATCATCGGGCAAGTCAACCAAAGTCCGTACTTTGTTCTCATACATGGATCCCGTCTCAGATTTCATGGCATCAAGCCATTTTGCGGAATCTGGGCTCATCATCGCTTCCTCATAGTTTGTAGGTTCGTCATGGTCAAGTAACATGACTTCCAGAACAGGATTACCGTACCACTCTGGTGCGGATCTTACTCTGGTTGACCTACGAGGTTCGGTAGTAACTTGATCAGAAGTTTCCTGATCATCATCATTAGCTTCCTCACTTACTGGTGTAGGAATCACTGGAACTGATTTCAGTGATGAACTACTTTCTAGTAAGGGAGAGGTACAATTACCTCGTCAAGTTCTACTTTCCTCCCACTCACTTCTTTCGAGAGAAACTCCTTCTCTAGAAAGGATCCATTCTTAGCAACAAATATCCTGCCTTCGGATCTGTGATAGAAGGTTTACCCAACAATCTCCTTTGGGTATCCTATGAAGACACATTTCTCTGATTTTGGTTAGAGCTTATCAGGTTGAAGCTTTTTCACATAAGCATCGCAGCCCCAAACTTTACGAAATGACAACTTGGGTTTCTTGCCAAACCACAGTTCATAAGGTGTCGTCTCGACAGATTTAGATGGTTCCCTATTTAACGTGAATGCAGCCGTCTCTAAAGCATAACCCCAAAACGATAGCGGTAAATCAGTGAGAGACATCATAGATCGCACCATACCTAATAAAGTGCGGTTACGATGTTCAGACACACCATTACGTTGTGGTGTTACAGATGGCGTCAGTTGCGAAACTATTCTGCATTATTTCAAATGAAGTCCAAACTCATAACTCAAATATTCACCTCCACGATCAGATCGTAGAAACTTGATTTTCTTGTTACAATGATTTTCCACTTCACTTTGAAATTCTTTGAACTTTTCAAATGTTTCAGACTTATGTTTCATTAAGTAGATACATCCATATCTACTCAAATCATCTGTGAAGGTGAGAAAATAATGATATCCGCCGCGAGCTTCAATGTTTGTTGGACCACATACATCAGTACGTATGATTTCCAATAACTCTGTTGCTCACTCCATTGTTCTGGAGAACGGAGTTTTAGTCATCTTGCCCATGAGGCATGGTTCGCAAGTACCAAGTGATTCATAATCAAGTGATTCCAGAAGTCCATCAGAATGGAGTTTCTTCATGCGCTTTACACCAATATGACCTAAACGGCAGTGCCACAAATAAGTTGCACTATCATTATCAACTCTGCATGTTTTGGCTTCAATACTATGAACATGTGTATCGCTACTATCAAGATTTAGTAAAAATAGACCACTCATCAAGGGTGCATGACCATAAAAGTTATTACTCATATAAATAGAACAACCATTATTCTCTGATTTAAATGAATAACCGTCTCGCATCAAACAATATCCATATATAATGTTCATGCTCAACACTGGCACCAAATAACAATTATTTAGGTCTAAAACTAATCCCTAAGGTAGATGTAGAGGTAGCGTGCCAACGGCGATCACATCGACTTTGGAACCATTTCCCACGCGCATCGTCACCTCGTCCTTAGTCAATCTTCGCTTAATCTGTAGCCCCTGTTTCGAGTTGCAAATGTTAGCAACTGAACCAGTATCACATACCCAGGCACTACTGCAAGCATTAGTAAGGTACACATCAATAACATGTATATCAAATATACCTTTCACTTTGCCATCCTTCTTCTCCGCGATACTTGGGGCAGTTCCGCTTCCAGTGACCAGTTCCTTTGTAGTAGAAGCACTCAGTCTCAGGCTTAGGTCCAGACTTGGGTTTCTTCACTTGAGCAGCAACTGGCTTGCTGTCTTCTTGAAGTTCCCCTTCTTCCCTTTACCCTTTTTCTTGAAACTGGTGGTCTTGTTGACCATCAACACTTGATGCTCTTTCTTGATTTCTACCTCCGCAGCCTGTAGCATTACGAAGAGCTCAGGAATTGTCTTATCCATCCCTTGCATATTATAGTTCATCACAAAGCTCTTGTAGTTTGGTGGCAGTGATTGAAGAACTCTGTCAATGACACTATCATCAGGAAGATTAAATCCCAGTTGAGTCAAGTGGTTGTGGTACCCAGACATTCTTAGTATATGTTCACTAATAGAACTATTCTCCTCCATTTTGCAGCTGTAGAACTTACTGGAGACTTCATATCTCTCAACTCAGGAATTTGCTTGAAATATTAACTTCAACTCCTGGAACATCTCATATGCTCCATGACGTTCAAAACGTCGTCGAAGTCCCGATTCTAAGCCGTAAAAAGCATGACACACCGAACTATCGAGTAGTCATCAGCTTTAGTCTGCCAGACGTTCATAACCTCCGAAGTTGCTCTTGTAGCGGGTCTTGCACCTAGCGGTGCTTCCAGGACATAATTCTTCTGTGCAACAATGAGGATAATCCTCAATTACGGACCCAGTCCGTGTAGTTGCTACCATCATCTTTCAACTTAGCTTTCTCTAGGAACGCATTAAAATTCAACGGAACAACAGCACGAGCCATCTATCTACAACAACATAGACATGCAAAATACTATCAGGTACTAAATTCATGATAAATTAAAGTTCAATTAATCAAATTACTTAAGAACTCCCACTTAGTTAGATATATCTCTAATCATCTAAGTGATCACGTGATCCATATCAACTAAACCATGTCCGATCATCACGTGAGATGGAGTAGTTTTCAATGGTGAACATCACTATGTTGATCATATCTACTATATGATTCACGTTCGACCTTTCGGTCTCATTGTTCCGAGGCCATATCTGCATATGCTAGGCTTGTCAAGTTTAACCCAAGTATTCCGCGTGTGCAAAACTGACTTGCACCCGTTGTATGTGAACGTAGAGCTTATCACACCCGATCATCACGTGGTGTCTCGACACGACGAACTATAGCAACGGTGCATACTCAGGGAGAACACTTATACCTTGAAATTTAGTGAGAGATCATCTTATAATGCTACCGCCGAACTAAGCAAAATAAGATGCATAAAGGATAAACATCACATGCAATCAATATAAGTGATATGATATGGCCATCATCATCTTGTACCTTTAATCTCCATCTCCAAAGCACCGTCATGATCACCATTGTCACCGGCTTGACACCTTGATCTCCATCGAAGCATCGTTGTCGTCGCGCCAACTATTGCTTCTACGACTATCGCTACCGCTTAGTGATAAAGTAAAGCAATTACATGGCGATTGCATTTCATACAATAAAGAGACAACCATATGGCTCCTGCCAGTTGCCGATAACTGTGTTACAAAACATGATCATCTCATACAATAAAATTTAGCATCATGTCTTGACCATATCACATCACAACATGCCCTTCAAAAACAAGTTAGACGTCCTCTACTTTGTTGTTGCAAGTTTTATGTGGCTGCTACGGGCTGAGCAAGAACCGTTCTTACCTACGCATCAAAAACCACAATGCGGTATAGTGATTGCTTTTTGATCTTCAGAAAGCAACCCTATTCATTGAATCCAATTCAACTAATGTTGGAGAAACTGACACCCACCAGCCACCTATGTGCGAAGCACGTCGGTAAACCAGTCTCGCGTAAGCGTACGCGTAATGTCTGTCTGGGCTGCTTCATCCAACAATACCGCCGAATCAAGAATCAACTAGTGAAGGCAAGCAATATGTATGTACCCACGCCCACAACTACTTTGTGTTCTACTCGTGCATATAACATCTACGCATAAACCTGGCTCGGATGCCACTGTTGGGGAACGTAGTAATTTCAAAAAAATTCCTACGCACACGCAAGATCATGGTGATGTATAGCAACGAGAGGTAAGAGTGTTGTCTACGTACCCTCGTAGACCGTAAGCGGAAGCGTTATGATAATGCAGTTGATGTAGTCATACGTCTTCACGATCGACCGATCCCAGCACCGAAGGTACAACACCTCTACGATCTGCACACGTTCAGCTTGGTGACGTCCCACGAACTCACGATCCAGTAGAGCTTCGAGGGAGAGCTTTGTTAGCACGATGACGTGATGACAGTGATGATGTTGCTACTGGAACAGGGCTTTGCCTAAGCACCGCTACGATATGACCGAGGTGGATTATGGTGGAGGGGGCACTGCACATGGCTTGGAACAATCAACTTGTGTGTCCTAGGGTGCCCTTGCCCCGTATATAAAGGAGCAAGGGGGAGGCCGGCCGAACCTAGTGGCGCCCAAGGAGAGGAGGAATCCTCCTCCTAGTAGGAGTAAGATTCATCCTTTCCTAGTCCTACTAGGAAGGAGGAAGGGGGAAGGAAAGAGAGGGAGAGGGAAAGAGGGGCCGCGCCTCCTTCCCCTAGTCCTATTCGGACTCCCCTGGGGAGGGGGGGCGCCACCTCCTGGGCTGCTGCCCTCTCTCTCCCCTAAGGCCCACTAAGGCCCAATACTTCCCCGAGGGGTTCCGGTAACCCCTCCAGCACTCCGGTTTTCTCCAAAATCACTGGGAACACTTCCGGTGTCCGAATATAGCCGTCCAATATATCGATCTTTATGTCTCGACCATTTCGAGACTTCTCGTCATGTCTGTGATCATATCCGGGACTCCGAACTACCTTCGGTACATTAAAACGCATAAGCTCATAATACCGATCGTCACCGAACGTTAAGCGTGCGGACCCTACGGGTTCGAGAACTATGTAGACATGACCGAGACACGTCTCCGGTTAATAACCAATAGCAGAACCTAGATGCTCATATTGGTTCCTACATATTCTACGAAGATCTTTATCGGTCAAACCGCATAACGATATACATTGTTCCCTTTGTCATCGGTATGTTACTTGCCCAAGATTTGATCATCGGTATCTCAATACCTAGTTCAATCTCGTTACCGGAAAGTCTATTTACTCGTTCCGTAATGCTACATCCTGTAACTTACTCATTAGCTACATTGCTTGCAAGGCTTATAGTGATGTACATTACCGAGAGGGCCCAGAGATACCTCTCCGACAATCGGAGTGACATTGGAGACACCGATAGAGTACCTTTATAATCACCCAGTTACGTTGTGACGTTTGGTAGCACACAAAGTGTACCTCCGGTATTCAGGAGTTGCATGATCTCATAGTCATAGGAACTTGTATAAGTTATGGAGAAAGCAATAGCAACAAACTAAACGATCATCGTGCTAGGCTAACGGATGGGTCAAGTCAATCACATCATTCTCTAATGATGTGATCCCGTTAATCAAATGACAACTCATGTCTATGGTTAGGAAACATAACCATCATTGATTCAACGAGCTAGTCAAGTAGAGGCAAACTAGCGACACTTTGTTTTTCTATGTATTCACACATGTACTAAGTTTCCGGTTAATACAATTCTAGCATGAATAATAAATATTTATCGTTATATAAGGAAATATAAATAGCAACTTTATTATTGCCTCTATGGCATATTTCCTTCAATAGAACCTATGGCTGAGGCATAGGGAATGACTTTCATTTTCTCTTTATCTTCTGCAGTGGTCGGGCATTGAGTCTGACTCAACTCCACACCTTTGTAACACAGGCAAGAACCCTTTCTTTGACTGATCCATTTTGAACTTCTTCAAAACTTTATCAAGGTATGTGCTTTGTGAAATTCCAATTAAGCGTCTTGATCTATCTCTATAGATCTTGATGCCCAATATATAAGCAGCTTCACCGAGGCCTTTCATTGAAAAATTCTTATTCAAGTATCCTTTTATGCTATCCAGAAATTCTGTATTATTTCCAATCAACAATATGTCATCCACATATAGTATTAGAAATGCTACATGCTCCCACTCACTTTATTGTAAATACAGGCTTCTCCAAAAGTCTGTATAAAACCATATGCTTTGAACACACTATCAAAGCATATATTCCAACTCCGAGATGCTTGCACACTTTGTTAGCACCTTTAGGATCGACAAAACCTTCTGGTTGCATCATATACAAATCTTCTTTAAAAATCCATTAAGGAATGCAGTTTTGCCATCCATTTGCCATATTTCATAATCATAAAATGCGGCAATTGCTAACATGATTCAGACAGACTTAAGCATCGCTACGGGTGAGAAGGTCTCATCGTAGTCAACTCCTTGAACTTCTCAAAAACCTTTCGCAACAAGTCGAGCTTTGTAGACAGTAACAATACCGTCAGTGTCAGTCTTCTTCTTGAAGATCCATTTATTCTCTATGGCTTGCCGATCATCGGGCAAGTCAACCAAAGTCCACACTTTGTTCTCATACATGGATCCCATCTCAGATTTCATGGCCTCAAGCCATTTCGCGGAATCTGGGCTCATCATCGTTTTCTCATAGTTCGTAGGTTCGTTATGGTCTAGTAACATGACTTCCAGAACAGGATTACCGTACCACTCTGCTGCGGATCTTACTCTGGTTGACCTACGAGGTTCGATAGTAACTTGTCTGAAGTTTCATGATCATCACCATTAAGTTCCTCACTAATTGGTGTAGGAATCACTGGAACTGATTTCCGTGATGAACTACTTTCCAATTCGGGAGAAGGTACAATTACCTCATCAAGTTCTACTTTCCTCCCACTCACTTCTTTCGAGAGAAACTCCTTCTATAGAAAGGATCCATTCTTAGCAACGAATATCTTGCCTTCGGATCTGTGATAGAAGGTGTACCCAACAGTTTCCTTTGGGTATCCTATGAAGACACATTTCTCCGATTTGGGTTCGAGCTTATCAGGTTGAAGCTTTTTCACATAAGCATCGCAGCCCCAAACTTTAAGAAATGACAACTTAGGTTTCTTGCTAAACCACAGTTCATATGGTGTCGTCTCAACGGATTTAGATGGTGCCCTATTTAACATGAATGCAGCCGTCTCTAAAGCATAACCCCAAAACGATAGCGGTAAATCGGTAAGAGACATCATAGATCGCACCATATCTAATAAAGTACGGTTACAACGATCGGACACACCATCACGTTGTGGTGTTCCAGGTGGCGTGAGTTGCGAAACTATTCCACATTGTTTCAAATGAAGACCAAACTTGTAACTCAAATATTCACCTCCATGATCAGATCGTAGAAACTTTATTTTCTTGTTACGATTATTTCCCACTTCATCCTAAAATTCTTTGAACTTTTCGAATGTTTCAGACTTATGTTTCATTAAGTAGATATACCCATATCTGCTCAAATCATCCGTGAAGGTCAGAAAATAACGATACCCGCCGCGAGCCTCAACACTCACCGGACCACATACATCAGTATGTATTATTTCCAATGAGTCAGTGGCTCGCTCCATTGTTCTGGAGAACAGAGTCTTAGTCATCTTGCCCATGGGGCATGGTTCGCAAGCATCAAGTGATTCATAATCAAGTGATTCCAAAAGTCCATCAGCATGGAGTTTCTTCATGCGCTTTACACCAATATGACCTAAACAGCAGTGCCACAAATAAGTTGCACTACCATTATTAACTTTGCATCTTTTGGCTTCAATATTATGAATATGTGTATCACTATGACCGAGATTCAACAAAAATAGACCACTCATCAAGGGTGCATTTGTTGGGGAACGTAGCATGCAATTTCAAAAAAATTCCTACGATCACGCATGATCTATCTAGGAGATGCATAGCAATGAGAGGGAGAGAGTGTGTCCACGTACCCTCGTAGACTGAAAGCAGAAGCGTTAGTTTAACACGGTTGATGTAGTCAGACGTATTCTCGATTCAACCGATCAAGTACCGAACGTACGGCACCTCCGAGTTCTTCACACGTTTAGCTCAATGACATACCTCGAACTGTTGATCCAGCAAAGTGTCGAGGGAGAGTTCCGTCAGCACGACGACATGGTGACGATGATGGTGAAGTGATCCGCGCAGGGCTTCGCCTAAGCACTACATGAATATGACCAGAGGCGTAGACTGTGGAGGGGGGTGCCGACACGGCTAACAATGTTTTGTTGTGTGTTCTAGAGGTGCCCCCACATATATATACGTTGGAGGGGAGGAGAGATAGCCAAGGGGGCACCCCAAGTAGGAGGAATCCTACTTGGGGTCCTCCCAATTTGGGCTCCCCCCTTTCCTATTCCTATTCGGAGTAGGAAGGGAAGAGGGGGAAGGGGGATCCTATTCCCTTTTTGCTTTCCTTCTTCCCCTTTCCTTCTCCAATTTGGCCAGCCCATATGGGGTGTGTGCACCAGCCCTTAGTGGCTGGTGTGTTTCCACTCTTGGTCCATTAGGCCCATATAGCTTGTTGGGGGTTGCCCGGAACCCCTTCCGGTGACCTGATACGTACCTTGTACGTCCAGAATACTTCCGGTGTCCGAATACTATCGTCCTATATATCAATCTTTACCTCCCGACCATTTCGAGACTCCTCGTCATGTCCGTGATCTCATCCGGGACTTCGAACAACATTCGGTCACCAAATCTTATAACTCATATAATACAAAATCATCATCGAACGTTAAGCGTGCGGACCCTACGGGTTCGAGAACTATGTAGACATGACCGAGACACCTCTCCCATCAATAACCAATAGCGAAACCTGGTGCTCATATTAGTTCCAACATATTCTACGAAGATCTTTATCGGTCAAACCGTAATGACAACATACGTTATTCCCTTTGTCATCGGCATGTTACTTGCCCAAGATTCGATCGTCGGTATCTTCATACCTAGTTCAATCTCGTTACCGGCAAGTCACTTTACTCGTTCTGTAGTGCATCATACCGCAACTAACTCATTAGTTACATTGCTTGCAAGGCTTATTATGATGTGCATTACCGAGAGGGCCCAGAGATACCTCTCCGATACTCGGAGTGATAAATCCTAATCTCGATCTATGCCAACCCAACAAACACCTTTGGAGATACCTGTAGAGCATCTTTATAATCACCTAGTTACGTTGTGACGTTTGATAGCACACAAGGTATTCCTCCGGTATTCGGGGGTTGCATAATCTCATCACTGGTATGCGTCAGTGCTATACAAACGGTTTTTAACCCCTTTCTGCGATGGCGTTCGGAACCGTCACCTAGTGAGTGTGGGCGATAGGGGGGTCCTTCCCACACTACCCAGAAACCGTCGAGGATATGCCCTCCTGGCACACACGCTCGGAAAAATGAGGTCGTGTGAGACCGGCGAGCACTCAAATACAGAAATACATACAATAGTGCTAAAAAATACAATTATACAGGCAAAATCATTTCCGGTCGTAAGTACATCCCACACAGTTAGTCACCGCTAAACGTTTCCGTTCATATATACATCCCACACAGTCACTCCAAGGAAAACGTTTGCGCAAGGTGGTGTAACACAAACAATTTTCAAGAGAATGTCGTGTGTGATTGTTCATTGATCCAACACGGTTTATTCCTAGACACTGTGTGCGTTTCCTGAGGTCATCGCCCACGGTGTTTTCTCAATAACCGTTTGCAATAGGAAAACCCAATTAGCAAGCTAATTGGCCAATTAGCAGGCTAATTGCCCTATTATTAATAATCCATTTACTAATCTAATTGACATTCATATTAAGCACATAATATATTCCATTTCCATATTAAGGAAGCAGGATTTCATAATTGAAATACATCGAAGTACAACATGACATAGCTTCAGCACTCAGCTAGCCCATTACACAAGTGCACCAGTAGCAAGTTTCACATGCAACATCTAGAACGTTTCAAAATTAGCATCATAGACGGTACATAGAGAGATGCATCTCATCTGGAAAACTGCTGAAGCGGAAGGCGAATATTGAGCCTTCATTCATGTTGAAGGTCTTTGCAACTTTAGGCCGGTGCCTGCGGATGATTGACCGTCCATTCTTCGACCTCTTCGGGAACACTTCAATATTGAACCGTGGGTGTTGTATGAAAACTTTCCTCGCCTCCTGACCACAGAGGTGGTTTGAGAGGTAATCATCAGTGAAGCCTGAAAATAAGGATGTGCATAAATATCTTCTCTATATTGGAAATGGGGCAAAGGAACAAAAAAGGCAAGGTATAATAGTTAGTACCATCTTTTAAACCTCAGTGCTTCCCATTGTTTCCCTGCAACACATATAAGGTAGTTAGTCATCAGGTTAAGTAAGGGTTCGCATGCTATCAGTAAAATATGTTGATAAATAAGCACATTGCAGATTCATCAGATTAATTCAAGCCACATGGAAAATCCATTTATCCAAACCAAGCATGATTAAGAACTAGGAAATATAGCACTTGTATATGTTTCTCATGTATTAAGTGCAATCAAATTTGATTTATTCCTCACATGGTATACAATAACAGAATGCAGCCACAACAATTGAACATCGCATTGCAGAATTGAATCAAGCAATTAACTAAACACCACAACAAATGAACCAAATGTTAACTGAGCACCACATTGCACAATATAACATACTCCTAATAGAAGATCAGACAGTTAACCAAACCAAGCATGCTTAACAACTTGGAAATATAGCAATTGTATTTGTTTCTCATGTATTTAGTACAACCAAATTCGATTTATTCCTCACATGGTATACAATAACAGAATGCAGCCACAACAATTGAACATCGCATTGCAGAATTGAACCAAGCAGTTAACTAAACACCACAACAAATGAACCAAACATTAACTGAGCACCATATTGCACAATATAACATACTCCTAATAGAAGATCAGACAATTAACCAAACCAAGCATGCTTAACAACTTGGAAATATTGCACCCTGAAGAATAGAACATCACATTTGCTGAATTGAACCAAGCAGTTAACTGAACACCACGTTGCACGACATATAGAACATATACACTATAGCGGAAGATTGCATGGTAAAAGTAGATATCACAATTCACTAGAATTTGTTAAAGAAAGGCAGTAGCTAGTAAACTGAACATGGGTCCTTATAGTAAGCTAATAAGACAAGCTACTCCTCATTGTCGGAGATATCGATGACGATTGGCTCCTTGGACATGGAAGAGGGCGAGGCCTCCACATCGTGGGTGCGCTCATTGTAGTGGTGAGTTGCCTGAGCCGCTCCGGGCACCAACCTGCTGGCTCTCGAGATGAGGTAAGCACGTGCACGCTGAGAAAACACCTCGTAGTCTTCGTCGAAGGCACCGACGGTGGCCTCGAGAAAATGCCATGAACTGTCATTTAAAGAAGCCAACCGCATTACGGCATCGGCGTGCGAGGCATCAACAGTGGCCTTGACGGCGAGGTGCTCCTCCAAGATCTGGGGGTCGGCACAAATGGCAGCCATCGCGACCTCATCTGCGCGTGCGGCCGCGATTTGCTTCTCCGCTGCCAAATGCTCCTTGAGATCCTGGCTATACTACATGCACCATGGCTTAGGCCGGCTCTTATTTGGTGGAGGGGGTCAGTGATTTGGGTGGAAGGTGTCACACTCGCGCTGGCGGTCGGGGCATGTGGGATGTGGAAGGAGGAGGAGGATGGGGGTCGGCTGTGGATTACCTGCCTGGATAGGCGAGGCCGAGCAGCGTGAAGGAGGGTGCCGGCGAGGAGGTGGCGCTGCAAGCAAGGAGTGAAGGTTTCAACTTGGAAAGGAAGGCGGAAATAGGGGAAATGTCGCTTTTGGTAAGGGGGGGGGGAGCTAGATATTTCCGTGGAAGCCGAAAATTTGGAATCGCTTCAGTGAAAAAACTGGTGCGCAAAGTGTCATCAGACACGGTCCCTTATTCAAAGTGGGCTGTGGACTGTATCCGTCACACCTTCTCGCGTAAGCCGTATGCGTACTATACTCCGTCGGTGCTCCAAGATATTTCGTGTTGCATCTCACACGGTTGGTTATAATAAACTGTGTGGGATCTACTTGATTTTTCATCTTGATTTGAATTACATAATCAGGTCCCAGCGGCCATGGATGGTGTTTGAATGGCTAGACCTTTTATCTGCAGTGAACATGCAACTATATGTGTGTCATAAAAGAATTGGAACTATTCAGGGTTCGTTTGGACATTTTTATGCATTAACTGAGTTTTCAATGCATTTACATGCATAATTCAAATTTGAACTACATGCACATGCTCCAGTGCATATAAATTGGTTGAAAATTAAATCTTTGTCCTTGGGTGCATGCTTAGGTCCCATGCAAGAAATGGGAATGAATGTCAAACACCCTGCCACCGTCACTCGGCCGCAAACATTGAGATACCTTGTTTTCAAATTTTAGTAAATCCAAAACTCGTCTAAAATTCATGAAACTTGGCATGCTATCATGGAGCGGCATCAACATGCCGTGGTAATTTTTTTGTCCCATTTGGGGCAGGTTTAGGTATATGCTTCTCACAAACCAGAGCTTCTCACAACAAGCATGATGGTTTCGATAGGGAAGGCCCCACCTTTGGGGATGAAACAATATCCATTGTCTCTTATTGCTTTCAAAACTTTTCTCGTGTCAACATAGAACAACAAGAGTGTTGTGTTATTTTTTTGTGATTTTTCGGGGTTCGTCTGGATGACATTTTTACGCATTAACTGAGTTTTCAATGCATTTATGTGCATAATTCAAATTTGAACTACATGCACATGCTCCAGTGCATATAAATTAGTTGAAAAATAAAATCTGTGTCCTTGGGTGTATGCTTAGGTCCCATGCAAGAAATGGGAATGAATTTCAAACACCAGGGCACCGTTGATTGCCGGCAAAACATTAAGATACCTGGTTTTTAAATTCTAGTAAATCCAAAACTTGTCTGAAATTCATGAAACTTGGCATGGTATCATGGAGCGGCATCAACATGTCGTGGTAAATCTTTTGTCCCATTTGGGGCAGTTTGGGTATAAGCTTCTCACAAACCAGAGCTTATCACAACAAGCATGATGGTTCCGGTAGGGAACGTCCCACCTTTGGGGACGAAACGATATCCATGGCCTTGTATTGCTTTCAAATTTTTATCGTGTCAACATAGAACAACATGAGTGTTGTGTCCATTTTTGTGATTTTTCGGGGTTCGTTTGGACATTTTTATGCATTAACTGAGTTTTCAATGCATTTATGTGCATAATTCAAATTTGAACTACATGCACATGCTCTAGTGCATATAAATTGGTTGAAAAACAAATTTGTGTCCTTGCATGCATGCTTAGGTCCCATGCAAGAAATGGGAATGAATTTCAAACACCAGGGCACCGTTGATTGCCGGCAAAATGTTGTGATACCTGGTTTTTAAATTGTACTAAATCCAAAACTTGTCAGAAATTCATGAAACTTGACATGGTATCATGGAGCGGCATCAACATGCCGTGGTAAATTTTTTTTCCCATTTGGGGCAGGTTTGGGTATAAGCTTCTCACAAACCAGAGCTTATCACAACAAGCATGATGGTTTTGATAGGGAACGTCCTACCTTTGGGGACGAAACGATATCCATTGCCTCTTATTGCTTTCAATTTTTTTCTCGTGTCAACATAGAACAACATGAGTGTTGTGTCAATTTTTGTGATTTTTCGGGGTTCATTTGGACATTTTTATGCATTAACTGAGTTTTCAATGCATTTATGTGCATAATTAAAATTTGAACTACATGCACATGCTCTAGTGCATATAAATTGGTTGAAATCAAATCTGTGTCCTTGGGTGCATGCTTAGGTCCCATGCAAGAAATGGGAATGAATTTCAAACACCAGGGCATCGTTGATTGCCGGCAAAACATTGAGATACCTGGTTTTTAAATTCTAGGAAATCCAAAACTCGTGTGAAATTCATGAAACTTGGCATGGTATCATGGAGCGGCATCAACTTGCCGTGGTAAAAGATTTGTCCCGTTTGGGGCAGGTTTGGGTATAAGCTTCTCACAAACCAGAGCTTATCTCAACAAGCATGATGGTTTCGATAGGGAACGTCCCACCTTTGGGGACGAAACGATATCCATTGCCTTTTATTGCTTTCAAATTTTTTCTCGTGTCAACATAGAAAAATAGGAGTGTTGTGTCAATTTTTGTGATTTTTTGGGGTTCGTTTGGACATTTTTATGCATTAACTGAGTTTTCAATGCATTTATGTGCGTAATTCAGATTTGAACTACATGCACATGCTCCAGTGCATATAAATTGGTTGAAAAATCAAATATGTGTCCTTGGGTGCATGCTTAGGTCCCATGCAAGAAATGGGAATGAATTTCAAACACCATGGCACCGTTGATTGCCGGCAAAACGTTGAGATACTTTGTTTTTAAATTCTAGTAAATCTAAAACTCGTCTGAAATTCATGAAACTTGGCATGCTATCATGGAATGGCATCCGACATGCTGTGGTATTTTTCGTGTCCATTTTGAGAGAAGGCACACTCGAATAATGACAGCCAACAAAGGCATTTTGAAAAAATAGCTGCCACTTTAATATCTCAAACGTTTGTATAATGCAAACCGTGTGTGTTCTATTAACCATTCCCGCGACGCCATGTGTCTTGGTTTTAATGTCTATAGGAGGTGTCATGTGGACAGCTGCTTGACTGAACGGGAGGCGTGCGAGCGCAGTCCGGTGCGCAGGCTCACCGGGAAGCGTACAAGCTGTTCAACGCAGGATCTGTGCATATCTTCAACGCATACAGTTCAGATTACGGTATGCAAATTAAAGCCAGACTTCGGCGCTAATCCAAGAGACACTGCAATTTGTCAAAATATGCAACTAAAAATCAATAGCACTATCTATTTTTTGCAACTAAAATTCAGTAATTAAGCATAGATTTCATTAATACTAGAGATTAAGCACTCGTTCTCACGGGGAAGCGAGACAGCCTTGGACTGCCGCCCGCCTCGCTCCCACTGGTCTATATTAATGGCACCGCCGAGCGGCCGCACCCCCCATCCTCGCCACACACACAATTCCTCTCTCTCCGCCCATATCCTCGACACCACTCTGAGTCCTCAAAGCCGTCAATGTACGAGGATGCCACCAAAGCGCCCCATCGAAGGGAGTGGCGACACCGAGGTTGCTGAAACACCGGGGAACGGCGTGAATATGGAGATAGAGGTTTCTGTCGCCGCCAACAAGGTGGAGAATGAGGCTGCCAACAAGCGGAGGCGGGTCGAGAAAGAACCGCAAGCGACTCCAGCAGGCCTAGACTTCATCAACAACCTCCCCGATTATATGTCGATAGTCACCATATCCCTCCTCCCAATCAAATATCGGGCGAGGACAGATGCCCTTTCCCAACGATGGCGCCCCCTATGGCTCCTCACCCCTGTCGACCTCCTCGATGCCCACAAGCTCTGCCATGGCTATCGCTAAAGCTTGGATGCTGTGATGCCCCCGATTTGACCGTACACTAGTCATACATGCAAATGTGTACGATCAAGATCAAGGACTCACGTGAAGATATCACAACAAAACTCTAGACACAAATTAAAATAATACAAGCTTTATATTACAAGCCAGGGGCCTCGAGGGCTCGAATACATAAGCTCGAATACACAAGGGTCAGCGGAAGCAATAATATCTGAGTACAGACATAAGGTTAAACAAGTTTTCCTTAAGAAGGATAGCAGAAAAGTAGCAAAGATCGAAAAGGCGAGGCCTCCTGCCTGGGATCCTCCTAAACTACTCATGGTCGTCGTCAGCGGCCTGCACGTAGTAGTAGGCAACTCCAGTGTAGTAGGAGTCGTCGTCGACGGTGGCATCTGGCTCCTGGACTCCATCGTCTGGTCGTAACAATCGAGTATAGAAAGGGGAAAAGGGGAGCAAAGCAACCGTGAGTACTCATCCAAAGTACTCGCAAGCAAGGAGCTACACTACATGTGTATGCATTGGTATCAAATGAAAAAGGGGTAGCATATGTGGACTAAACTGCAGAATGCCGGAATAAGAGGGGGATAGCTAGTCCTATCGAAGACTACGCTTCTGGCAACCTCCATCTTGCAGCATGTAGAAGAGTGTAGATGGTAAGTTCACCAAGTATCATCGCATAGTATAATCCTACCCGACGATCCTCTCGTCGTCGCCCTGTTAGAGAGCGATCACCGAGTTGTATCTGGCACTTGAAAGGGTGTGTTTTATTAAGTATCCGGTTCTAGTTGTCATAAGGTCAAGGTACAACTCCGGGTCGTCCTTTCACCGTGTCCCCGTCTCCGTCGTCTCTACTTTTCCAAACACTTTTGCCCTTGTTTTGGACTCTAACTTGCATGATTTGAATGGAACTAACCCGGACTAACGATGTTTTCAGCATAATTTCCATGGTGTTATTTTTGTGCAGAAATAAAAGTTCTCGGAATGACCTGAAAATCAACGGAGAATTATTTTGGAATATATAAAAAATACTGGAAGAAGAATCCACGTCAGGGGGCCTCCACCTGTCCACGAGGGTGGGGGCGCGCCCTACCCCCCTAGGCGCGCCCCTGCCTCGTGGGCCCCCTGACACTCGACCGACCTCAACTCCAACTCCATATATTCATGTTCGGGGAGAAAAATCAGAAAGAAGGATTCATCACGTTTTACGATACAGAGCCACCGCCAAGCCCTAAACTCTCTCGGGAGGGCCGATCTGGAGTCTGTTCGTGGCTCCGGAGAGGGGAATCCGTCGCCATCGTCATCATCAACCTTCCTCCACCACCAATTTCATGATGCTCACCGCCATGCGTGAGTAATTCCATCGTAGGCTTGCTGGACGGTGATGAGTTGGATGAGATTTATCATGTAATCGAGTTAGTTTTGTTAGGGTTTGATCCCTAGTATCCACTATGTTCTGTGATTGATGTTGCTATGACTTTGCTATGCTTAATGCTTGTCACTAGGGCCTGAGTGCCATGATTTCAGATCTGAACCTATTATGTTTTCATCAATATATGAGAGTTCTTGATCCTATCTTGCAAGTCTATAGTCACCTATTATGTGTTATGATCCGGCAACCCCAAAGTGACAATAGTCGGGACCACACCCGGTGATGACCGTAGTTTGAGGAGTTCATGTATTCACTATGTATTAATGCTTTGGTCCGGTACTCTATTAAAAGGAGGCCTTAATATCCCTTAGTTTCCAATAGGACCCCGCTGCCACGGGAGGGTAGGACAAAAGATGTCATGCAAGTTCTTTTCCATAAGCACGTATTACTATATTCGGAATACATGCCTACATTACATTGATGAACTGGAGCTAGTTCTGTATCACCCTAGGTTATGACTATTACATGATCGATCGCATCCGGCATAATTCTCTATCACCGATCCATTGCCTACGAGCTTTTCCATATAGTGTTCTTCGCTTATTTACTTTTCCGTTGATATTATTACAATCACTATAAAACACCAAAAATATTACTTTTGCTACCGTTACCACCACTATCATATTACTTTGCTACTAAATACTTTGCTGCAAATATTAAGTTATCCAGGTGTGGTTGAATTGACAACTCAGCTGCTAATACTTGAGAATATTCTTTGGCTCCCTTTGTGTCGAATCAATAAATTTGGGTCGAATACTCTACCCTCGAAAATTGTTGCGATCCCCTATACTTGTGGGTTATCACACGGCTATTCGAATAGATAAACTTCCCTACAGGGGTGCACCACATTTCCCAACACGCTCGATCCCCTTTGGCCGGACACACTTTCCTGGGTCATGTCCGGCCTCGAAAGATCAACAGATTGCAGCCCCACCTAGGCACAACAGAGAGGTTAGCACGCTAGTCTAAATCCTATGGCGCAGGGGTCTGGGCCCATCGCCCATTGCACACTTGCACGTTGCGTGGGCGGCCGGAAGCAGACCTAGCCTCCCTAATACAAGAGCAGGCGTTCCAGTCCAATCCGGCTCGCACCGCTTAGTCGCTAACGTCACGAAGGCTTCGGCAGATACCACGACGTCAAGTGCCCATAACTGTTCCTGCATAGTTGGTTAGTGCGTATAGGCCAGTGGCCAGACTCAGATCAAATACCAAGATCTCGTTAAGCGTGTTAATTGAAGTAACCGCGGAAGCCGGCCATGGCCAGGCCCACCTCTCTCTCCTAGGTGGCCTCAACCTGCTCTGTCGCTCCGCCACAAAGTAACAGTCGGGGGCCGTTGGGAACCCTGGCCCACCACTACCTGGATGGAACCACCTGCCCCTTCAGCCCCCACATCGGAATCACTTGCGGGTACTCTATGAGCTGACCCGACTTTAGTCACCATCTGTATCACATATTATGTATAAGTATATACCCGTGATCACCTCCCAAGTGATCACGGCCTGATAGTATAGCATGGCAGACGGACAAGAATGTAGGGCCACTGATGATAAACTAGCATCCTATACTAAGCATTTAGGATTGCAGGTAAGGTATCAACAACTGAAGCAACAATGACAGGCTATGCAACAGAATAGGATTAACCAAAAGCAGTAACATGCTACACTACTCTAATGCAAGCAGTAGAGAGTAGAATAGGCGATATCTGGTGATCACAGGGGGGGGGGAGGGGCTTGCCTGGTTGCTTTGGCAAGAAGGGTTCGTCGTCGATGTAGTTGATCTTAGGGATACTGGCAGCGGTATCAGGGTCTACCGGAAAGAAGTAACGGAGGGGAACACAATAAATAACAGAGCAATCAAAGCATCACAAAGCATAACATGGCAATACACAGTGCTAGGGATGACCTAACGCAGTACTAGGTGCTGCCAGCGAAGGGGGGGGGACATCCGGGAAAGTATTCCCGGTGTTTTGCGTTTTCGGACAGATGAACCAGAGGGGGAAAGTTGTGTGTTCGCTATGCTAGGGAGATGTGGCGGATGAACAAGCCGCGTATTCGGATTCGTCTCGTTGTTCTGAGCAACTTTCACGTACAAAGTATTTTCATCCGAGTTACGAATTATTTTCTATGAATTTTCTAAGTTTAAAACAATTTCTGAAATTATTTCTAATTCAAATTAAAAGGTGAAATTGTTATGTGCACCCAGCAGAGTGCACACAGCAGGGCCACCAGAGGCTGATAGTGGGCTCCGTTGACCAGGTCAACTATTGACCAGTTGACTGGTCAACTAGGCAGGGGACCCACATGTCAGTTTCTATTAGTGTTAACTAATTAATCAATTAGCTAATTGGACAAATTAATTAAGTTAATTAATTTATTTTTAAACTAATTTTTCTATTTCTTCTTTTTTTAACTTTAACAGGGGGCGTGGGGCCCCACGTGTCAGTGTCACAGGGGGGTTAACGCTTAAATTAAAATGGGATTAACCCCGCTAAGCTGAAGAGGGGATCGGCCGGCACGGGCAACAGAGGCCATGGCCGGGAGCTGGGCGCGGCGCCGCCAGCCAGCAGGGGCTACGTCGGGCACGGCCAGGCCACGGGGGGGGGGGGGGGGGGGGGGGGGGGGGGGGGGGGGGGGGGGGGGGGGGGGGGGGGGGGGCGCGGGGGGGGCCGGCCGCGGCCGAGCGCGACCTGGGGAGGTGCGGAATGCAGCCAAGGGGAAGGCAACGACAGCGGATAGCAGGGGGAGGCAGAGAGGCTCCGGTCGGCTCCGGCGACCGTTAGGGGCCCAGGCGGGCGCGTTGGAGGGCCCCTGGTGTGGCGCTTCGGTTGGGGATTGGCCGCAGGTGTGGAGGCGACCGGTGGCTGCGCCGACGTTGGGGAAAACACCGGCGGTGCTCGGTTGGCAGCGGGCATGGCGACAGCGAGCGCGGGAGCAGCGGGGCGCAACGGCAACAGCAGACGGTCATCAGCAGTGACAGCCGCGGTCGCGGGACAGCGGCAGCGGGCAAGGGCGGGCGGTAGCGGGTGCGGGCACGGGCGCGCGGGTGTAGAGGCGCGTGGTCAGGCCACGAGGCAGGGGAGCCAGGGTCGCTGGTTTGCGGCGGTGGCTATGGGAGCCTGACGGATTCGACGCCACAGCGCGCTACTGGACGAGTTGAGGAGCTCAATGGCCTTCCTGGAAGCGCAGGAATCGACGGGGACATGGGCTGGTCGTCTCGTGGCTTGGACTGTCGGTAGCGAATAAGCAGCGGCGCAGGCCTCGGCCATGGCACGATGGCGTCCTACGACAGCTAGAGGAATGGCGGGATGCATCCGAGAGAGGGGAATGTAGCGCGGCTCACCTAGGAGCACAAGGAAGGCTCGGCGATGACTTACGAGCAGTAGAGCGGCGGCAATCATCATGGATGCGTCGGTGACCGAGGGTTGAAGACGATGGAGAATTCGGCGATGCAGGAGCTCGCAGCACAAACGGTTGGTTGTAGGGAATTGCAAAAGTAACGGGCACAAAGTCTTGAGAGAACATCTAAGAGTATCTTCGGAATCTTCTGATGCAGCAGGAGATCATCTGTAATAAGGGGCTCTCCAGGTGGATGTGATCACAAGATCCTAATGTTAGAGTTAGGAAAATCTTTAACCCGAAGAGAAGAGAGATCAGAGTCCCAGAGTATAGACGAGGATTAAAAGATCCTAATACCACCCAATGACGACGTGGGCCCATGGGCCACACAGCCACGTTAGTAAAAACAATTCATCGACTAGACTCAACTTTGGCCAAGGAGTGTGGAAGGGGGATTCCTACAGGCAGTCGGCTCTGATACCAACTTGTGACGGCCCCAATTTGACCGTACACTAATTATACACGCAAATGTGTACGATCAAGATCAAGGACTCACGGGAAGATATCACAACACAACTCTAGACAAAAATTAAAATAATACAAGCTTTATATTACAAGTCAGGGGCCTCGAGGGCTCGAATACATAAGCTCGAATACACAAGGGTCGGTGGAAGCAATAATATCTGAGTACAGACATAAGATTAAACAAGTTTGCCTTAAGAAGGCTAGCAGAAAAGTAGCAAAGATCGAAAAGGCGAGGCCTCCTGCCTGGGATCCTCCTAAACTACTCCTGGTCGTCGTCAGCGGCCTGCACGTAGTAGTAGTCACCTCCAGTGTAGTAGGAGTTGTCGTCAACGGTGGCATCTGGCTCCTGGACTCCATCGTCTGGTCGCAACAATCGGGTATAAAAAGGGAAAAGGGGGAGCAAAGCAACCATGAGTACTCATCCAAAGTACTCGCAAGCAAGGAACTACACTACATATGTATTTATTGGTATCAAATGAAAAATGGGTAGCATATCTGGACTGAACTGCAGAATGCCGGAATAAGAGGGGGATAGCTAGTCCTATTGAAGACTACACTTCTGGCAACCTCCATCTTGCAGCATGTAGAAGAGAGTAGATGGTAAGTTCACCAAGTATCATCATATAGCATAATCCTACCCGGCGATCCTCTCCTTGTCGCCCTGTTAGAGAGCGATCACCGAGTTGTATCTGGCACTTGAAAGGGTGTGTTTTATTAAGTATCCGGTTCTAGTTGTCATTGAAGAAAATATGCCCTAGAGGCAATAATAAAGTTATTATTTATTTCCTTATGTCATGATAAATGTTTATTATTCATGCTAGAATTGTACTAACCGGAAACATAATACTTGTGTGAATACATAGACAAACAGAGTGTCACTAGTATGCCTCTACTTGACTAGCTCGTTGATCAAGGATGGGTTTCCTAGCCATTGACATCAGTTGTCATTTGATTAACGGGATCACATCATTAGGAGAATGATGTGATTGACTTGACCTATTCCGTTAGCTTAGCACACGATCATTTAGTATTCTGCTATTGCTTTCTTCATGACTTATACATGTTCCTATGACTATGAGATTATGCAACTCCCGTTTACCGGAGGAACACTTTGTGTGCTACCAAATGTCACAACGTAACTGGGTGATTATAAAGGTGCTCTACAGGCGTCTCCAAAGGTACTTGTTGGGTTGGCGTATTTCGAGATTAGGATTTGTCACTCCGATTGTCGGAGAGGTATCTCTGGGCCCACTCGGTAATGCACATCACTATAAGCCTTGCAAGCATTGCAACTGATGAGTTAGTTGCGGGATGATGTATTACAGAACGAGTAAAGAGACTTGCCAGTAACGAGATTGAACTAGGTATTGAGAAACCGACGATCGAATCTCGGGCAAGTAACATACATATGACAAAGGGAACACCGTATGTTGTTATGCTGTCTGACCGATAAAGATCTTCATAGAATATGTGGGAGCCAATATGAGCATCCAGGTTCCGCTATTGGTTATTGACCGGAGACGTGTCTCGGTCATGTCTACATAGTTCTCGAACCCGTAGGGTCCGCACGATTAAAGTTTCGATGACAGTTATATTATGAGTTTGTATGTTTTGATGTACCGAAGGTAGTTCAGAGTCCCAGATGTGATCACGGACATGACGAGTTGTCTCGAAATGGTCGAGACATGAAGATTGATATATTGGACGACTATATTCGGACACCGGAATGGTTCTGGGGGTTATCGGATATATACCTGAGTACCGGGGGTTACCGGAACCCCCCTGGGGGGTTTAATGGCCCTACATGGGCCTTAGTGGAGAAGAGGAGAGGCGTCCAGGGCAGGCTGCGCGCCCCCTCCCTTTCTAGTCCGAATTGGACAAGGAGGGGGGCGCCTGTCGGTGTCAAAACCGGCGGATCTCGGGTAGGGGGTCCCGAACTGTGCGTCTAAGGCGGATGGTAACAGGAGGCAGGGGACACGATGTTTACCCAGGTTCGGGCCGTCTCGATGGAGGTAATACCCTACTTCCTGCTTGATTGATCTTGATGATATGAGTATTACAAGAGTTGATCTACCACGAGATCGTAGAGGCTAAACCCTAGAAGCTAGCCTATGGTATGATTGTTGCTGTCCTACAGACTAAACCCTCCGGTTTATATAGACACCTGAGGGGGCTAGGGTTACACAGAGTCAGTTACAAGGGAGGAGATCTACATATACGTATTGCCAAGCTTGCCTTCCACGCCGAGGAGAGTCCCATCCGGACATGAGACGAAGTCTTCAATCTTGTATCTTCATAGTCCAACAATCCGACTAAAGTATATAGTCCGGCCGTTTGAGGACCCCCTAATCCAAGACTCCCTCAGTAGCCCCTGAACCAGTCTTCAATGACGATGAGTCCAGCGCGCAGATTGTCTTCGGCATTGCAAGGCGGGTTCTTCCTCCGAATACTCCATAGAAGATTTTGAACAAAAGGATAGTGTCCGGCTCTGCAAAACAAGTTCCGCATACCTCCGTAGAGAGAATAATATTTCCACAAATCTAATCTGCTGACACATTCTGCAGCATGACATCATACTACGGCCCGGTTATTAATCGAACCATTTTTCTCAACCAGCTACTGCGCATATTACGAGGCGGTTTTATTGGCACGTCTTGTCGAAGCAGAGATCGTGTCCCCTTATCACGGGATTCTCATCAATAGGGGCGTGGGTTACCCAACCGCGCCATCAATTACGGCGCTTGGGGAACAAGCGAGTTTACTAGGCAGGTGGGGAGGTGTATAGTTTCTTCCGCCCTTATAAAGGGACAATGATTCCTCTCTTTACCCACGCCTTCTTCCTCCCTGCTCATCCATTCTCGCGCACTCGAGCTCCAGCACCCAAGTTTGCATTTTCCCCTCGAACCACTCCGAGCATGTCCGGAGCGGGAGGCAAGTGGATGGTGTCCTCCATTACGGAGGAGAACATCACAAAGCTACGGAGAGCCGGATACCTGGCCGCGGACATCGCACATCGGCTGCTAGATGCGGGGCAGATCATCCCTACTCCAAAACCCCATGAGAGGGTGGTTTTTCTTACCCACTTCGTCCGCAGACTGGGATTTCCCCTCCACCCATTTGTCCGCGGGCTCATGTTTTACTACGGGCTGGACTTTCATGATCTGGCCCCCAATTTCATCCTCAACATCTCAGCGTTTATCGTCGTGTGCGAGGCCTTCGTCCGCATTAAGCCCCACTTTGGCCTGTGGCTGAAGACCTTCAATGTTAAACCGAAGGTGGTGGTCGGCCAACAAGCGGAGTGCAGAGGCGCCATGGTGGGTAAAATTCCCAACGTCACCTGGCTCGAAGGCTCCTATGTGGATACCATAAAGGGGTGGCAATCGAGGTGGTTCTACATCACTGAGCCGCGCGACACCAACTGGGTGGCGGCCCCCGAGTTCCGATCCGGAATCCCCACGCGGCTCACCTCCTGGAAAGAGAAGGGCCTATCCTGGGGTTCATCGGTGGAGCTGACCGGACTCCAGAAATGTATCCGAAACATGATGAGCAAGAAAATCAGGCTGGTCCAGGTCATGCTCTTCCGTCGGATCCTCCCGTGTCAACGACGGGCATTCAATTTGTGGGAGTTCGACCCGGCCGAGCACCAGACGCTGCGAGAGCTCTTCGACACGACGCACAAGGACGTCTGGAAGGTGCTGTTCAAGGGCGCCGAGGTACCTCCTCCCCTTTCCGAGGACCGCGGACTCAGCGCAAAGCGCCCTGCTAATGCGGTAAGTCTTTCATATCTCATAAGATGTTCATTTTCCCCAGTCTAACCATGCGTGGGATCTAAGCCTCTACGCCATTTAACAGGACTGGGTGAAGACAGCGGAGCAGATCGATTGTCCAGTCCCCTTGCCCTAAGATCCAGCAGATGCTCTCCTAACGGAGATGCTGGCTCCAGCGCCCTACGAGGTGCCGGGGAAGAAGGCCAAGAAGAAGGCCACGGGGACCCGGAAGGGTCTCTGGCGCAAGGTCATATCGGACTCATTGTCCAAAAACACCGAGGCGCCTTCCTCCCACGAAAACGAGGAAGAGGAGAAAAGTTCCCCTCCCCCAGCCGGGGGACAAGAAAAGGAAGGCCGCCCCATCCGGGGAGGCCGAAGGGTCCAAAAAGGGAAGGACCCTCCTCCCGGACTGCTCCACGACGGCCGCCTATAGTGACGATGAGTGGTTGCCCAGGGACACGCCCCTGGCTAAGACGTAAGTATCCGGATACCATAATAATCCTTGATATGTTTTATTGCACTGCTTCTCATCACGCTGAACATGATTATGAAGTCCGTCCCAAGCCCGTATCGACGTATCTTCGTCGGATGGTTCTTTGGACTCGTCGGATCTGAACAGCGATTCACTTTCGACCGCTTCCTCCCCTCGCCCTATGGACAACGTCAAGGTGTTGTCTCTAAGGGCACTAAGCCGAGGGGAGGTAATCCTGGAGGTGCCTCGAGGCTGCATTCCGGGAACTAGGCGTGAGGGGAGCAAGACTCCCATTGGTTCTGACGATGGGGGCAGCAAATTCGGCCCCCAGCCGAATACTGCGCCGGAACCTCCAGTGGTTCCGAACTCTGTCGGGCAACCCCTCCCTAAGGGGGGCAAACCGCCTGTGCCAATGGCCTCTGTCCATCCAGAGGCATCGGACAGCTTGCTGGAAGCGCTTCGCGACGCTTCCATCGACGAAGAGCACCGTACTATCATGAGTGCGGTGACCGAGAAGGTTCAGTCTACCAAAAGCGGACTGACTGAAGCCTGTGCCAGCCTCCTAACAGGCTTTGAGGTAAGCAACCGGATTATAATAAAATGTTACTGCATAGACAGTAGCCCCTGATGCTCTGTTTGGCGTTCGCGAAGAAAGGCCAAATAAAGGCCAAATAGAGAAGCGGAATATGTCTATGTGTGTATGCATGCTTCACTGCTAGCCGCTGCCGCACGTACTGCGGAGGTCGCTGCGCTGAAGTAGGACCTTGAGCGGTCCCAGGAAGATCTCGGCCTTACCAAGAGGCAGCTCGAAGAGAACAAAGGTAAGTCATACCCTGTCTGAACATTATAAAGAAAAGTTTGGTTTTTAGACTAATAGGATCATCATGAATTTGCTAGGGCCCACGACCGAATTGGCGGCCCTAAATAAATCGCTATCCGAGGCCGAAGACAAAGCGGCCAAGGAGCGCACCGAGCGTGAGAAACAAGAGGCCCGGGTTGGCGAGGTGCAGCAAGAGCTCCAGGACTATGCCGAGAAGTATAAGTCCTTGGAGCGTGACTCAAAGACGCAGGAGTCTGAGCTTGCAAAGGACTCAAGAGCGCACAAAGCGCCAAGGCCGAAGCCCAAAAGGCCCTCCAAGAAATTGAGGTGGTTAAGAAGATAGCAGCGGGTAAGGCACTCATTATGCAAAGCAAGCATGTGAAGGAAACTTTCCTTTTACTTACCCGAGTTCGGAGCTCTCTAGGAGCGTTCGCAGATCTGCCTCGCACTGTGTCGGATGCCGCGGAGTTCTACCAAGCTGAGGAGGGGAGCTCAACAGAGAAGTTGTTCTGGTCTCAGTATACTGGGACCGAACACCCAATGCCTTTGAGTGACCAACTGAAGCAACTGGTCGAGCTTCACAAGGCGGCCGAACAGTCCATGAAGGCTCTTATAGTCCGGATGTGGCCTAGCGAACCCCTACCTCGTAGCTACTTCGGTTTGGTGAGCCGGCTTGTGAATGCCTGCCCACGGCTTGAAGACATAAAGCGGTCCGTCTGCATTGAGGGTGCGTGCAGGGCTTTTGCCCGGGCAAAGGTGCACTGGGCGAAGCTGGACGCCGTAAAGCTGGTGAAGGAGGGGCCGCCGGAAGGCAAGGAGCATCGCCACCCCGAAATGTATTATGACAGTGTCCTGAAGGGTTCTCGCCTTGTGGCGGAGGAATGCGCCAAGGATGTAATTTTAGAATGAATGTACTCATGTGATCCTGTAATATGAAACGAGTTCATTTGCGCTATGCAACGCTTGTGAATTTAAAATATTACCTTCTGTGCGGCCATTTACAAAATCTAAGAGTTGGCCAGTCATCGGCTTCTGCCCCCATGTAACTAGTACTGAGGTGTTCGGGATAAATCTGAGCACTCTTTATCCCAATTTTGGGTCCTTCGAGGGAGATGTTCAGCACAACGAACCAGGCAATCGGACTACAAGGCTTTATCACTCTCACTTCGCCATAGAAGTCTACAATTTTAAATTTTGGCGAAGCCCCTAGCATTCGGAAGGCTGAATTTGGGGCGCTATATACGCCTAAGTCGGGCAAGGCCGACTCCTCGCCCGAAGCGGAAAAAGTCTTTAAGGACTTGAGACCTCTCGAACAGCGACCAGCTCTCGCCTTATCATGACAGTCAGTTTTCGGCTTTCTCTACCATGGTGCTCGTCTGGAAGAACCGGGACACAATCGCAGTAGTTCTCCCAGCGCTACCTTAGCCGATATTGCAGAACGTAAGGTACCAAAATATGGGAGCCGGGCAAACCCAACTATTGACCCAAGACATGATTCGGAGCTGATGCATATAGTGCTATAAGTTCAGGATGCCGCACTGTCGAAAGTGTTCGGACTTCTCACGCCGTATTATGGGGTATACTGAAGCCCCTGGCGTATTGGCCGTACCAGAGTGTACGGGTTTAATTTGTTGTAAATAAGCAAACAAGGAGAGAAAAAAAGTGTAATGCAATAATAAACTAACGCTATGCATTTTTATTAAATAATACGTCGAAGCGTATGGATACAAGTAGTGCAATAAGAAAAGAATATGACTATTTGACATGTCCTATCCAAGGGCAAGCTGTGTATTGGTATTTAAAACAGGTATTTCGATCGTTATCAGAGACCACATGGGGATTCCCTTGCACGTCTTGGTTTCTTGCCTCCTTGGTATTTCCTTCTCGTAATGCGTCCAGCAATCAGACTACCGAAAAGGGTTTCCAGAGAGTAAGGTCCTGAAAGAGAGAAAATTATAAAAGTATATAGTCCCTGGGGCGGTTGAGCCGCATTGTGGGATGTGTCCTGGCCGTGCCTCCGCCTATGCCCATGGTATTGTTAATGCGTAATCATGTACGCGCGACACAGATTTCGTCGCTTGACTGGGACTAGGACGGAGGCCGAATTGCTAGGCGAGCTCTGATCGTGCCAGGCGATCCTGTTGCAGGTTACTCTGGACTCGCTTGAAGGTGTCCGGGGCTTTATCGCCGAATTGGTGGTTTGCCTTGAAAGGCTGCTTTGTGCTTCTGCTGCGAGGGCCGCAGTGTGCTCCTCCGTGCGGAGCGAGTGTTCTGTGTTTCCATTGAATGTTATAACCCTGCGTGGTCCTGGCATTTTGAGTTTGAGGTATGCATAATGCGGTACTGCATTGAATCTGGTAAATGCGGTTCGTCCGAGTAGTGCGTGATAGCCGCTGCGAAAGGGGACGATATCGAAGATTAACTCCTCGTTTCGAAAGTTGTTCGGAGACCCAAAAACCACTTCTAGTGTGATTGAGCCTATGCAATAGGCCTCTACACCTGGGATTACACCTTTAAAGGTGGTTTTGGTGGGTTTGATCCTCGAGGGGTCTATGCCCATTTTGCGCACTGTATCCTGATAGAGCGGGTTCAGGCTGCTGCCGCCATCCATAAGGGCTCGAGTGAGGTGAAATCCGTCAATGATGGGGTCCAGGACCAATGCGGCAGATCTGCCATGACATATACTAGTGGGGTGGTCCCTACGATCGAAGGTGATCGGACAAGAGGACCATGGGTTGAACTTTGGGGCGACTGGCTCTATCGCATAGACGTCCCTTAGTGCGCGCTTCCGTTCCCTCTGGGGAATGTGGGTTGCGTATATCATGTTCACCGTTTTCACTTGTGGAGGGAACCTCTTCTATCCTCCTGTGTTCGGTGGCCAGGGCTCCTCCTCGTCGTCGCTATGCAGCCCCTTGTCCTTATTTTCGGCATTCAACTTGCCGACCTGCTTAAACACCCAACATTCTCTGTTGGTGTGATTGGCTGGTTATTGGAGGTGCTGGGAATTTGACACGAGCGATCGAGTATGCGGTCCAGACTGGACGGGCCCGAATTACTTCTTTTGAATGGCTTTTTCCGCTGACCGGATTTAGAGCCGTTGAATACAGCATTGACTGTCGTGTCTTCGGTGTTATCGCCGTTGTTGCAGCGCTTGTGCCTATTGCGACGTAGTCTGCCATTAGCATCTTTGGCATATGAAGTGCCAGGATTCCTTGATGTATTGTTGCTGCAAGCCAACCAGCTATCTTCTCCCGCGCAAAAGCGGGTCATGAGTGTCGTGAGGGCTGCCATAGACTTTGGCTTCTCTTGGCCAAGGTGTCGGGCGAGCCACTCGTCCCGGATGTTATGTTTAAATGCCGCTAAGGCCTCGGCATCCGGACAGTCAACAATTTGGTTCTTTTTAGTTAAGAACCGAGTCCAGAATTTCCTGGCCGATTCTCCAGGCTGTTGGGTTATGTGGCTCAAGTCATCAGCATCTGGTGGTCGCACATAAGTGCCCTGGAAATTGTCAAGGAATGCATCTTCCAAATCCTCCCAACTGCCAATGGAGTCTGCTGGCAAGCTATTCATCCAATGTCGAGCTGGTCTTTTGAGTTTTAGTGGGAGGTACTTGATGGCATGTAGATCGTTGCTGCGGGCCATGTGGATGTGGAGGAGGAAATCCTCGATCCATACCGCGGGGTCTGTTGTACCATCATATGATTCAATGTTTACGGGTTTAAAACCCTCTGGGAATTCGTGATCCATTACTTCATCAGTGAAGCATAGGGGGTGTGCGGTGCTTCTGTGCCGAGCTATATCACGACGCAGTTCATATGAGTCTTGTCTGTTGTATTCGGCCTGACCGGATTTGCTTTTGGTATATCCGGCGCGACGATCATCGTCCCACGTTGGGGCGCGCCCCCGTTATCCATAAATCGATCTTGTATGTTTTGGTTTGTTTTCCAATACATCTCGTAGGTCCCGCGTGTTGCCCCGGGCCTTGGTGTTTTTGCTTGTCTGGCGACGGGGTGCGGGCTGGACTTCGGGCTGATGTGCCTCTCTGTCTCGGCCGCGAGGTGGCCGATCAGGCGCAACATACGCTGGTGATGTGGGTTTCAATGCTTCCCCTTCCAGTCGGGGTAGCAACCTGCGCTTTGGGTAACTCTTGGTTGGGCGTTCGAGTTCGTCTTCCTCGGCCGCAAGGACTTCGGTCCATCGATCCTAGCAAATCTTGATCAGCTTGAAGCTGTTGTTGCTTTTTCTTCAGGCTATTTGTTGTGGCTATAAGCCGGCGCTTGAAGCGCTCCTGCTCGACGGGATCCTCAGGCACGATAAATTCTTCATCGCCGAGGCTCACCTCGTCTTCGGAGAGAGGCATGTAATTGTCATCCTCCGTTTCTGCGTCTGCTGCCTGTTTTGGAGGGCTAGCCTGTTCGTCCTCCCGCTTTGAGCCTGGCTGGAGGGTATTGTCATCATCTTCGGCACTATCCGGAGTATTATTATCTCTTGTGTCGGTATCGTTGCTATGGCGGGACTTAGAGCGGCACCGCTGACGTCGGTGCTTGGATTGCTTCTTGGAGGGATTATCCTCCGCTGTCTCATTGCCATCACCTTCTTTGGGGATATCCACCATCTATATATCATATGATGAGGTGGCGGTCCAGCACCCTGTGGACAGTGGTTCCTGTTTGTCTCCTGCATCGTCGTCCATAACGTCGATGTCTTCGAAGCCGATGCGGAGCATGTCGGTTAAATCGTCGATAGTGGATACTAAGTGGGTGGTGGGTGGGGAGCGAATTTCTTCATCGTCCGCATTCCATTCTAGCCGGACATAGTTCGGCTAAGGGTCTCTTGACAGGGAGAGAGACCTCAAAGAGTTTAGCACATCGCCAAAGGGCGAGTGCTGAAAGATATCCGCGGAAGTAAACTCCATGATCGGTGCCCAATCGGATTCGATAGGCACGGACGCAAGCGGCTCGAAGCCCATGGCTGGGGACGAGTCCAACTGTTTGGCGACACGGGTCTCGTAGGAGGTGAAGTCAGTATTCGGCTCTATTGTCGCTGAGAGTGCGGCCTCTGTGGCGGGGTCCATCCACCCGTCCTCAGATGGCGCAATTTGTTCCGGTTTGAGGCCCGGAGTAGTTGCACGTGCGATCTCCCGAACACTGTGCGATGGCAGAGTTAAGTCGTGCTCGTCGTGACTGTGCGGCGCACTTGTCATGGGCTCGAATCCATCGAAGATGAAGTCTTCGCGGATGTTGGGAGTATAATTCAAGTTTCCAAACCTGACCTAATGGCCAGGGGCGTAGCTCTCGATCTGCTCCAGATGGCCAAAAGAGTTGGCCCGCAATGTGAAGCCGCCGAATACGAAGATCTGTCCGGGGAGGAAAACCTCACCCTGGATCGTATCATCGCCGATGATCGAAGGATCCATCAAGCCTTACGGTGACGGCACAGTGGAACTCTCAATGAAAGCACCAATGTCGGTGTCAAAACCGGCGGATCTCGGGTAGGGGGTCCCGAGCTGTGCGTCTAAGGCGGATGGTAACAGGAGGCAGGGGACACGATGTTTACCCAGGTTTGGGCCCTCTCGATGGAGGTAATACCCTACTTCCTGCTTGATTGCTCTTGATGATATGAGTATTACAAGAGTTGATCTACCACGAGATCGTAGAGGCTAAACCCTAGAAGCTAGCCTATGGTATGATTGTTGTTGTCCTACGGACTAAACCCTCCGGTTTATATAGACACCGGAGGGGGCTAGGGTTACACAGAGTCGGTTACAAGGGAGGAGATCTACATATTCGTATTGCCAAGCTTGCCTTCCACACCAAGGAGAGTCCTATCCGGACACGAGACGAAGTCTTCAATCTTGTATCTTCAAAGTCCAACAATCCGGCTAAAGTATATAGTCTGGCCGTCCGAGGACCCCCTAACCCAGGACTCCCTCAGCGCCACCTATCGGAGTAATGGGCCACGGGTAGGCTAACCCAGGCCCAGAACCTTTCAAGACATCGGGGCAGGCCGCACCCCTCAAGACCCCGGGACGAAGAGCCGCCTTCTGAGAGTCGGCTACGAGGCAGCCGACTGCCCACTCGCGGCCGAGTCCCGAGGACAACTTCAGGATGAGCTGACTCCTGACTAGCGACTTCTAGAGAAGCCGGCCATGGGGAGTCGGCCCGCGACGCCAACAACCCCCATGCCCTCATAAAGAGGGACGAGACGGGGAGTGGCCACAGTAAGGTCCACTCCCACCCTTTTCCAAGGGCAGGCGTGGCCATAGTACGCCGTACCCACAGAGATCTCCGCCCGGCGCGACACTATTGCCATGCCGGCCCTGACGTCAGCCCCAGTGGGCGGAGTCCTGTGCCCACGACGGCCTACCGGTACGACCCAGGGACGACGGGTCCCACCAGTCGGCGGGCGTACGGAAGACGGCGAGAGCGCCACCAGTCGGCCCAGTTGGGAGTCGGCCCCCAAGAGTCAGCCGACCCCTCCCACGGGCCCCACGCGCCATTAACCAGACGCGACAGGGAGTGGCCACAGTGATCGCCCGCCAGACGGCGGAGCTGTCGCCACGACCCCATGACCGAGCCCGGGTCATTAGAGGCACGGCTACAGTAATCTATAGCCGGCAAGACCCGCCCGCGGCGGACGCGGCCTGTCGGCTCCGTACCGAGCCAGTCGGCGGGCCCTAGGAGTCGGCGGATAAGACGGCGGCCAGAGAGACTGACGGCTGGGCCCGCATCCAGCCGGATTACCATTGTACCCCTGGGGAGTAGGCCTATATAAACCCCCCAGGGCACCCATGCAAAGGGTTGGAATCCATTAGCACTAGACCAGATCATATAGGAAGGAGAGAGCTAGCCTTGCCTTCTCCTACCTCCAGAAAACAGCTCAAGGAGCAACCGTGTACACACTTTGCCATAGTGATCATGCGGAGACCCCACAGAGCAGCAGTAGGGGTATTATCTCCACGGAGAGCCTCGAAGCTGGGTACGATTCGCCCGCGTGCATGCCTTCGCCGTATCCCGTTTCCAGGCACCGGCGACGTTCCACTCGCTCCCACCATGATAAGCCATCCTTTGGCATATGTCGTACCCAACCCCCGACATTTGGCGCCCACCGTGGGGCCTGGTGCACCGTCGTCCGGAGACCTGCTCTGGACGGGAACCCTTTTTCTCCCTGGCAAGCGCAGCCAACCTGGCATGCCAGATGGAGTTTGCGCCAATGCACTGCACGGCGCTGACATCGCTTGCACAGCCAGCCGCCTCGCCGATCTTGTCGGCGAGGTTCGCCTCTTCGACGAGCCTGCATCCGACGTAGGCACGGGCGGCCCCGAGAGCCTCCTCGCGGGCCTCCTTGACCAACTCCATGTCGCCGGCGAGCCTGCCGTGGACTTGGAGTCTGTAGGATCCACCGACCCGATGCTGGTCGACTCCGACACCGCGTCACTCGATGCGTTCCCCACCAATGTGGTGGTCTACGATGAGCCGCTCCCTCGCGCGGAGAGCGACGGAAGCACTGTCACAGAGGTGCCCATCATCGGTCATGACGAGTATCCCGACGGAGGAGCGCATGACCCACTTGGCGCGGCACTGCAAGACCTGACCACGCCCATTCCAGAAGACGCTGACGCGGAGACGTTGTAGGCGCGTCGCCTTCAGCTCATCGAAGGCGCAAAGAAGCTGGCTAGCATGAGACGCTTGTCAGAAGCCTACCAGCGTGAGATGGATCGCGCTGTAGGTGGCTCGCCAGCCCCAACTGGGCCCAGCCGCCTAGGCGCGGTCCAACAGCGCGGCGTGGCCATCGCCAACCTATTCGGGGCAAATCGCCCTCTGTACGCCATGCCTGCGGAGAACATTCGAGCCGCCCAGGCGGCGGCGGACGAGCTGGCAACTTCGAGGGTGAAGAGCGCCGCCTGATGGCGGAGCGAGTCCAGCGGCTCCTCGACGCGGCTGCCGCGCAGAACGAGGCCGGCTGCCGCACAGAGGCGCCGCAGCAACAAAACGATGACCCGCCTCCACGCCGAGACCAAGGCGCGACGTCTCGGACGCCGACTGGCGGCGCCCGAGGAAGGAAAGACAAGGATCCGGCTGTCAGCCGCAGTCGGACTCGCATTACCATAGAGCGCGACCAAGACGCCCGCCCAAGAGAAGTAGAACGACGGGACGACTATCCGCCTCCTCCTCCTCGCAAGGAAAGGCGAGTCTCCCCGCTGCCTGTTGACCATCCGACTCTCGGCAACCACCTTGGCCGCCGAGAGGGAGTCGGAGAAAACGACGCCCGCCACCGGATCGACCGACTTCACCGATCCCTGGCGCTGGAAGAAGAAGACGAGTTGGGTCCGCCTTGTTTCGGGCCCCGCATTCGAGACGAGCCCTTTCCCAAAGGGTTCACGCTCCCAAGAGACACCCCCAAGTACACCGGCTCCGTGAAGCCAGAGGACTGGCTGGTTGACTACTCCACGGCCGTCAACATAGAGAACTGCAACAAGCGTGTTGCCGTAAAATACGTTCCGCTCATGCTCCAGGGCACGGCCCGGACATGGCTGAACAGCCTGAAGCCCCGCAGCATCAATAGCTGGGTCGATTTCACCGATGCATTCATCCGCAACTTCACAAGAACGTACAAGCGTCCTCCCAAGCCTCGTCAGCTTTCCTTGTGCGTGCAAGGCCCCAACGAGTCGACTCGCGACTACCTCACGTGTTGGGCCGAGCTTCGGAACTCATGCAAGGGCGTGCACGAGGTGCAGGCTATCGAGTACTTCACCGCCGGGTGCAGAGAAGGCACCCTCCTCAAGCACAAGCTCCTTTGCGACAAGCCAGAAACCCTCGATGAGCTGCTGATCATAGCAGACAAGTATGCCACAGCCGACTCCTCCTTGAAGGCGGAGATTCAAGTTAGTGTGACTGGCAAAGTGGCCCCTTAGGCTCCTAGAACTCCGGCTGGAGACGCCAGTCGGCGACAACAGCAGAGCGACCACAAGCGCAAGGCCCCACAGCCGGCCTCCAGCAGCCGGCAGGTGGCGACAGTCGAAGACCAGCAGCCGGAAGGGCAGCCTCCACCCAAGCGACAGAAAGGCGGCAAGCCCAACTGGTTGCCGGCTTTCTCATATGAGCAGACTCTGGATGGTCCTTGCAAGTTCCACAGCGGTGCGAAGCCGTCGAACCACATCACCCGGAAGTGCCACTGGCTCACCAGGATCGCCAAAGGAGACGGCCTCCTGCCTCCCCCGCCTGCTGGGCAGCAGCCTCCGCCTCCGCCCCAGTAGCCGGCTGTCAGGCCAGTCGGCGCAGTACAAGACGAGTACCCCGAAGAGCACGGAGCCTATGTGGTATTTACCAGCGTGGGCTGATGATTGACGCAGCAGGCGGCTGCAGCAACAAGAGGTGAATGCAGTAGCATCAGAGACACCAGAATTCATGCACTGGTCCGAGAAGCCTATCAGCTGGAGCAGTGCTGATCACCCAGAGGTGATGCCGAGTCCGGGCTCCTATGCCTTGGTCTTGGATGCCACCTTTGCCACAGATAGACGAGCTGCTCGTTTCTCGCGAGTTCTGATAGACGGAGGCAGCAGTATCAACATCCTGTACAAGGACACCATGGAGAAGTTTGGAATCAAGCAAAGACAACTTCAGAACAGCCGGACTGTATTCCACGGCATTGTTCTTGGCCTTTCCTGCTCACAAATCGGCAAGATCCTGATTGACGTCCTCTTTGGAGACAAAGATCACTTCCGCCGAGAGTCAGTTTGGTTTGAGGTGGTGGATCTCGAGAGCCCATACCATGCATTACTTGGCCGACCCGCCCTGGCCAAGTTCATGGCGGTCCCCCACTACGCCTACCTCAAGATGAAGATGCCTAGTTCCAAGGGGATTCTGACCGTAGCCGGCGACTACCGGAAGTCGTCTGCCTGTGCGGCTGAAAGTAGTCGGTTGGCCGAGTCCCTGGTGATCGCGGCTGAGAAGCGGCTCCTTCACCGGGTTGTGGCGATGGCCGGCAAGCAGCTAGAGGTGTCGCCTAACTCCAAGGAGTCGGAGGCTGAGGGTTCGTTCAAGCCGGCAAAAGAGACAAAGAAGATACCCTTGGATCCGGAGCACCCAGAGAGGTACGCTGTCGTAGGCGCAAACCTCGACAACAAATAGGAAGGCGAGCTCATCGATTTCCTCCATGAGAATCGGGACATCTTCGCATGGTCCCCCAATGACATGCCAGGTGTACCGACGGAATTCGCCGAGCACAAGTTACATGTCCGATCTGATGCGAAGCCAGTCAGGCAGCCCTTGCGCCGCCTATCAGAAGAAAAGAGAAGAGTTGTCGGAGAAGAGATAGCCCGACTCCTAGCCGCCGGCTTCATTATGGAAGTATTCTTTCCAGAGTGGCTAGCCAACCCGGTCCTGGTACTGAAGAAGAACAAGCAGTGGCGAATGTGTATTGACTACACAAGCCTCAACAAGGCTTGCCCCAAGGACCCGTTTTCTTTGCCAAGAATTGATCAGGTGATAGACTCCACAGCCAGATGCGAGCTGTTGAGCTTCTTGGATGCATATTCAGGATATCACCAGATCAAGCTGAACCTGGCTGACAGACTGAAGACCGCCTTCATCACACCATTTGGAGCCTTCTGCTACCTGACCATGATGTTTGGCTTGAGGAATGCCGGCGCCACCTTTCAGCGTTGCATGCAGAAGTGCCTCCTGAAGCAACTCGGCAGAAACGCCCACATCTACATGGACGATGTGGTGGTGAAGACGGAGAAGCATGGAACACTACTGGAAGACCTCAAGGAGACCTTTGAGAACCTGCGCCGATTCCAGATCAAGCTCAACCCTGAGAAGTGTGTCTTCGGAGTACCAGCCGGCCAACTCCTTGGCTTCCTGGTCTCTGAACGCGGCATAGAGTGCAACCTTGTAAAGATCAAGGCCATTGAGAGGATGGAGGTACCCAGCCGACTGCTGGACGTGCAAAAGTTCACTGGTTGCTTGGCATCCATCAGCCAATTCATCAGTCGGCTGGGCGAGAAAGCTCTCCCCTTATACCAGCTCATGAAGAAGACCACTTTTTTCGAGTGGAACCACAAGGCGGACGAAGCCTTTCTCCAGTTGAAGAAGATGTTGACTACTCCACCCGTTTTGGCGGCTCCGACTCCTAAGGAGCCAATGCTCCTATACATCGCCGCCACCAGCCGGGTAGTCAGCACAGTCATTGTAGTGGAACGCAAGGAGGAAGGCAAGGCACTACCTGTCCAGAGACCGGTATATTACCTGAGCGAAGTGCTATCGACCTCCAAGCAGAACTACCCCCACTACCAGAAGATGTGCTATGGCGTGCACTTTGCCGCCAAGAAGTTGAAGCCTTACTTTCAAGAGCATCCAATCACTGTGGTCTGCACGGCCCCACTTGCCGAGATCATCGAAAGCTGAGATGCTTCTGGCCGAGTGGCCAAATGGGCCATAGAGCTGGCTCCCTACACCATCTACTACCAGCCCCGCACCGCCATCAAGTCACAAGCACTGGCCGACTTCCTCGTCGACTGGGCCGAGACCCAGTACCTACCACCAGCGCCCGAGTCCACCCATTGGCGGATGCATTTCTACGGCTCCAAGATGTGCACCAGCTTGGGAGCCGGCGTTGTCCTCATTTCTCCTAAAGGCGACAAGCTCAAATATGCACTGCAAATCCACTTTGCTGCCTCCAACAACGTCGCCGAATACGAGGTGCTCATTCAGGGGCTCTGGCTTGCCAAAGAACTTGGCATTCGCCGGATCCTGTGTTATGGCGACTCGGACTTAGTGGTCCAGCAGTCGTCTGGCGACTGGGATGCCAAAGATGCAAACATGGCGAGTTACCGTTTCCTCGTGCAGCAACTCAGTGGATATTTCGAGGGGTGCGAGTTCCTCCATGTGCCAAGAAACGACAACGACCAAGCAGACGCCCTGGCACGAATAGGCTCTACCCGCCAAGCAATACCATCCGGCGTCGCCCTTCAGCGTCTCCTCAAGCCGTCTGTCAAGCCTTCAGCAGAATCAGACTCCATCTTTGTGCCGGCTCCCCCCGAAGAAGTCAGATCCGATTCCAGATCCCCAGCAGACGGTACGAGGATTTGGCAGATGGCTCCAAAGCCGCCACAGTCGAAGCCGGCCCAGGGACTGCAGAACCCGGCCCGGGGATTGCGGCGGCCAGCCCGAAGACTCCAGAACTTGGCCCGAGGGCTGCACTAGTCGGCCCGGGGACTTCATTAATCCAGCAAGCGGTTGCTGACTCCAGCCCGCCGCCTCCCAGCCCAGCCGCCCTCATCCAAGTCGCAGTTCTGGCAGTCGAAGAAATAGCAGCACCCTCATGGGCCCAGCCCATCCTCAAATACCTGGTGAGCAAAGAGCTGCCGACTGATGAGATCTTAGCTCGGCAAGTACAACGCCGAGCGGCAGCCTACACCATAGTCAACAGAGAGCTGGTCAGGCGCAGCGTCACTGGTGTCTACCAGCGCTGCGTAGAGCCAGAGCAAGGCCAAGCAATTCTCAAAGACATCCATCAAGGCGAGTGCGGCCACCATGCGGCTTCAAGAGCACTCATCACCAAAGCCTTCCGACATGGTTTCTTTTGGCCAACGGCCTTAGAAGAGGCCAAGGAATTGGTCCAAAAATGCAAAGGGTGCCAGAAGTTCCGCTCCAAGCCGCATCAGCCGGCTTCTGCACTCAAGACCATCCCCATTGCCTGGCCCTTCGCAGTTTGGGGCCTAGACATGGTCGGACCATTCAGGACGACACGAGGTGGCTTAACTCACTTACTTGTCGCGGTGGTCAAGTTCACCAAGTGGATAGAAGCGAAGCCAATCAAGAAACTGAATGGTCCGACTGCCGTGACTTTCATCTCCAACATCACAATTCGGTACGGCGTACCACACAACATCATCACCGACAACGGCACAAATTTTGCCAAAGGCGCCTTGGCCCGTTTCTGCGCGACACAGGGCATCCGACTGGACCTAGCGTCTGTCGCCCATCCACAGTCAAACGGCCAGGTGGAGCGAGCAAACGGCCTCATCCTGTCCGGCATCAAGCCCCGACTGGTTGAGCCTCTGGAGCGCTCGGCTGACTGCTGGCTCGATGAGTTGCCAGCCGTCCACTGGAGTCTGCGCACGACTCCAAACAAGTCAACCGGCTTCATGCCTTTCTTCCTCGTCTACGGTGCTGAAGCCGTCATCCCAACAGACATAGAGTTCGATTCCCCGTGAGTCACCATGTACACCGAGGAAGAAGCAGAAGAAGCACGTCAAGACGGCGTCGATCTGCTAGAAGAGGGCCGGCTATTGGCACTCAGCCGGTCCAGCATCTACCAGCAGAGCCTACGCAGATACTACAACAGGAAGGTCAGGCCGAGATCTCTCCAAGAGGGCGACCTTGTGCTCCGACTGATCCAGCGAACAGCCGGCCAGCACAAGCTGTCGGCGCGTTGGGAAGTCCCCTTCATCATCAGCAAAGTGCTGGGAACGACTCCTACTACCTGATCGACGCTCAGAAGCCCCGAGCACGCAAGAGGGACGACTCCAGCAAAGAGACAGAGCGGCCATGGAATGCAAATCTCCTCCGAAAATTTTACAGTTAAACGCAGTATGTAGCATGCTACCTTTTGTATTAAAAGTACCAAGACTTCGGCCGCCCCCCGAGAAGAGCTCGGGGACTGCCCTCTTTTATCTATATGATAAGAATTATGCCTTCGAGTATATTACTCTTTGTTATGCCGCTTGGCACCGGGTTCGACTATTCGGCCCGGGGACTTGCCGCCCTGTGCTATGAAATGCTTCGTGCAGCCGGACAAGTAGTGTGTGGCGCCTAAGCCGTCTCCTATCAGAAGCCGCAGCTTGCAGAGCGACTGTCTGGTGGGCAGTAGTAAGGAAGAATGGGCGTCCACATGAAAAATGGCTAAGGACTCAAAGCATAAACATAGCTTAAAGCCGGCTTCCAGCCTTTTTTCGCAAACCGACTCTTGAACAGTCGGCTTGCCGCCTTCTATCCGACTTGCTAAACAACTCTAAAATGGCTAAGTACCTGCCTTCCCAAAGTGACCAAGAATTTGATCCAGCTGCAGTCCGCAGAGCGGCTGTCCGACTGATAAAGACGGCAACTGAGGGAAGGCGGCAAAGGAAAAAGCCAAAAGAGCAATGAGCAAGAAAAGATAGAAGTCGGATGAATATTTACATAACGAAGGCCCTTGGCCGAATCTTCGAGCAGAATTTCAAAATACACCCCGTGGGTGGAATTGTGTGAATTAACGAGTTCTTCAAAGATTATTAAAGCAGATAAAACAAAGATAAGGTGGCAGCCTAGGAGGCGGCAGACGGGTTCGGAGGATCGGAGGAGACGGCGGTGTTGGATGTTGGGGCGGCCGGCTGGGCGGTCTCAGCTTGATCACCTCCGGCGGCAGTCGGCTCGGGCGGGCACGGCTCGTTGCTGGAGGCGCGGTCGAGCTGAGGCTGGCCGTCCGCTCCGTATTCCGGTGCCTCTGTCTCGCTTCCATCCTCCGCCTCGTCTTCCTCCTCGACGCTGGAGCCGATCACCTCTGCCGAGTCCTCGCCGTAGTCTGGGTTCATCCCAAACCACTCCGGCAGTACCTCCCCGCCGTCTTCAGCCCGCTCGGGGACAAAGATGCTGGTATCGGTGTACTCGGCAATCGCTGCCGCATGCTTGACAAGGGCGTCTTCCGCGGCTGCCAGCTCCGGCTGGGCCTCTGACCGGAGTGTGGCCAGCCGGTCTAGGTCCAGCCCTGGATACCACGCCTTGACAAATTCCAAGGCTCGGCGCGCTCCAGCCCGGGCCGAGGAACCCTTCCAGGCCTCAAGACGGCCAGCCGCGACCTCCAGCCAGTCGGCAGTCCGAATGGGGGTGCGCGGAGCCTGCACGTCTGGCCACAGGGCGATGATTGCTTGGGCGCCGACACGTTGAAGCCGGCGCAGCATCCGGTGGGCCAGCCGCAGACGAGCCCCAATGCTCAGAATATGCTCGTCAAGGGTCCGGGGGGCGTCGGCGGCGATCTCCGCGCCATCTGCCCTCCGATCCTCGCGGTCAGCCTCGATAGCTTGAATGGCGGCCTGTGAGTGGCCGGGGAAGAAGTCTGCCAATACGGAAAGAATGAAGAACAAGTCAAAAAACCAGGAGTCAGCTCGACCTATAGTCGGCGGCTCGAAGAAGAAAAGCAAAGAAGCTCACCGTCGATGAGGTCCTCGATCTTGTGGAAGCCGGAGGCCAGCATTGCCTCCTTGTCAGTCCAGGAGGAGCGCTCGCTCGTGAACTCGGCCAGGAGGGCGGCCTCCTGTTCTTCCGCCTCCTTCTGCGTCTTCTTAAGCAACTCCTTCTGCTCTGCCAATTGTGCGGCCAGCAAATCGCGCTCTGCGGTGAGCTTGCTGCACTCCTCCCCCTTGGTGCGCAACACGGTGTTGTCTTCGCTCAGCTGCTGTTGAAGAGTGGCGTTGGCCTCTGAAGAGAAAGAAGAAAGGAGGGCGTTAAGTCATCAAGAAAGAAGGTCGCCGGGGAGATCCGGCCCGACTGCTCAGCATTCCGCCCGAATCTCGGGGACTACAGCCCGCGGGTGCGCCAGCGCGCCCCCGCAAAGAAGAAAAAGGACTCACTCCGGCTCTCTGACAAGTCGGCGGTCTGCTTGCCCAGCTCTTCAACGTTGCGGTTGAAGGCGGTGACACGGAGGTTGTGATAGTCATGCGACAAGTATTTCAGACAAAAGTTAGTACCCGGAACTCACCAATTGGAGTTCCAGGCTGCCTGCTCAGCAGCCGGCCCGAAACTCGGAGACTACACCCAGTGGGTGCGCTGGCACGCCCCCACAGAGAGAAACAAGAAAACAAAGACAAAGGAGAAAGCATACCCGGATGGCTGCCCGCGACGCCAGGTGCGCCTTGGTGCAGTTTTGGATAGCGTCGCTCTCAGCTCGCAGCTTTGTCTGGACATCCAAAAGCGCCAGGTTCAGCGGGCACGTGCCGCCTCCTCGCACCCACCCAATGGGCGCGGCGCTCGTCGCTTCGGCGTCTGGGATCGTCGAGCTAGCGGTGTCGGTCTCCAAGGGGCGTGGCGCCGAAGACGCCTTCTCAAGACGGCGGCGCGTTGGCGAGCTGACTTGTAGGAGTAGCCTTGCCACGGCCTCGTCTTCAGTCGGCGGCAAGGGCGGGTCCGCCGGCTGTTTGCCTTGCGCGCTCCTAGACGGCGGCGGGGGCAGCGGTGGCGGCACGACCACGTCCGGCATGGAGGCATCGCCGCCGCCCCTCTCCATGATCGGGAACTCGCCGCCGACTTCCCCTGACTGCCCCGTGAACTCCGAGGGTGGCGGCACAGAGTTCAGAGGGGTGACGAAAACCGCCGACCGACGGTGCGCGACTTCCTTAGCCTGCCGCCTTGCCGCGACGGCGGCCTCGGCCTCCTCCAGCTTTTTCAGGGCGGAGGCTTCCGCCTTCTCGGCCTCCTCTTTCTTCAGGCGGGCGTCCTCTTCCTCCTCGCGCTTCTCCTGCGTGTTCCGCTCCGTCGCCTCCCGGATGTCGGCGGGGGGTCAATCCGCCGAGTAGTGGCAGACGTCTCCGCCGACCCCATAACGGAGGTGGCGGCAACCCTCTCAAGAGTGAGGGGAGCCCTGAAGCGAGGGAAGCATATGAAAGACTCAGACAAGATCAATAAAGAGAAAATAAAGATGAGGGACGAAGGCACTTACACAGAAACCAGCGCGGCTTCTTCACTTCCTTGCGGAAGCGGTTGGCCTTCGCGGCCGCCTCTTCCCGCTTGGTCGCGATGGCCGCTCCCTTAAATTTCTTCGACCGGCCACCAAGTGTACTCAGCCCGGCCCGGCGCTTCTTCGCGCCGCCTTGAGCATCCAAGGCGGCGGAGGAATTCGCGCTTGGCTGGCCAACCTTTGGCTGATGACGCGGGGCGACTTCTCCCTCGGCTTCTCCTCCTCCTCCCTCGGCGTCGGCCTCCATGGCCACTGCCCCCAAGTCAGGATCGTCGACGTCGCTCTCCGCCCGATCGGGGACAAACTGACGAGCCGGCCCCGTGGTGCCGGCCGAAGGAGGGACGAGAGGATTCTGATTCAAAACAAAAACGGTCAGACTGGACAAGTCGGACTCGGCAACAAAAGAAACGGAAGAAGAAGGAAGACGACTTACAATAGGAGGGGGGTTGTCGCGTGAGTACGGCTCCTTGCCGAACCGCCAATCCACCGAGAGACCGCAGTTCGCGATGTAGTTCACCGTGTCCGCCACCTCCGCGTGAGGCATGTCCTTGGAGCACATCCGACTCGGGTCCCGATGACCGCTCATCTGGCAGATCAGGTGAGGTCGGCCTTGGAGTGGGAGGACTCGGCGTGCCACGAAGGCGGCCAGCAAGTCGGCCCCGGTCAAGCCCTCCGACTGCGTCAGCACTCGGAGTCGCGCGACGGCGGCGGCACCAGCAGGAGACAACGTCCTGGCTCGGTGTGACCAGCTGGGGAGCCTTCCAGCCGGCAGGTTGACCCAGTCGCCTTCTGGGGCTACGTTCTTCACATAAAAATAAGACCGCTGCCACATCTTCACCGACTTAATCAGTGCGATGGTGGGAAACGGATTGTCGGCCACTGATCTCCGCATTGCGATAAACGCACCACACTGGGCTGGCACGCCGGCGACGTGTGTGCCGAGCTTGGACTGGAAGAACTCACCCCAGAGCACGATGGTGGGGAGAACGCCGAGGAAGCCTTCACACAGGGTGGCGAAGGCAGCCAGCAGCACCACCGTGTTCGGAGTAAGGTGGTGCGGCTGGAGCCCGTGGAACTCCAAGAAGGAGCGGAAGAAGCCGCTCGCCGGCAGCCCCAGGCCGCGCATAAGGTGCGAGCGGAATATGACCCGCTCGCCCTCCTCCGGCGCCGGCGATATTTCCCCCTCCGGCGTGAGGCGGACCCGCACTAAGCCCCTGCCGGGCAGCCGCCGTGTCTTGCGGAGGATCTCGACGTCGTCGTCATCGACCTCGGAGCCATCCCACACTCCGGAGCGCACAGCAGGAGGCGCGGCAGTGGAGGAAGAGCTCATCGCTGCGGGCGCGGCGTGGTTCGGAGCAGCAGCGGCGAGAGGAAGAAGAAGCAAGAAGGAGCGAAAGGGAGTAGGAAGGATGGGCGCGCGTGCTTCGCCGCCCCCTCCCCCCGCCTACTTGTAGGCTCATGGGCTGAGAAGCCGAGGGGGCAGTCGTGGGATTAACTGCGCCCAGGACCCCACGACCCCCATGATTTACCACACGAAGTTACTGCGTGCAATAACCACGCAGGAACCCCAACCGTCCGCACGGCCACGACGGATCCGTTCACATGCCGAGGCGCGGTAGTGGCGGGCCCCGCCTGTAGGCCTGTCCCGTCGCGCGCGTGGGTGGGCAGACTAGCTCAGCCACGTGGCGCCTCGCGACGGGTCCACAACGGGCGGCAACCCGGAGGCTTATTAGGCACGCCGCTTGGACACCACCGCGACGTTCAAACTTTTTTAGGGGCAAGTCGGCCTTAAGAAAGTCCGGCTCCAACTAGTCGGCTTGACAGAAGACGGCTAGCGAGGCCCAGATCCAACCGCCGGAAAGAAGAAACTGTTGAGGCTCCTCAACATATCGCCCTCGGTGCCTCACCAGCTTTGGGGACTACTGTTGGAGTAATGGTCCACGGGTAGGCTAACCCAGGCCTAGAACCTTTCAAGACATCGGGGCAGGCTGCACCCCTCAAGACCCCAGGACGAAGATCCGCCTTCTGAGAGTCGGCTGCGAGGCAGCCGACTGCCCACTCGCGGCCGAGTCCCGAGGACGACTTCAGGATGAGCCGACTCCTGACTAGCGACTTCCAGAGAAGCCGGCCATGGGGAGTCGGCCCGCGACGCCAACAACCCCCATGCCCTCATAAAGAGGGACGGGATGGGGAGTGGCCACAGTAAGGTCCACTCCCACCCTTTTCCAAGGGCAGGCGTGGCCACAGTGCGCCGTACCCGCGGAGATCTCCGCCCGGTGCGACACTGTTGCCATGCCGGCCCTGACGTCAGCCCCAGTGGGCGGAGTCATGTGCCCACGACGGCCTGCAGGTACGACCCAGGGACGACGGGTCCCACCGGTCGGCGGGCGTACGGAAGAAGGCGAGAGCGCCACCAGTCGGCCCAGTTGGGAGTCGGCCCCCAGGAGTCGGCCGTCCCCCCATGGGCCCCACGCGCCATTAACCAGACGCGACAGGGAGTGGCCACAGTGATCGCCCGCCAGACGGCGGAGCTGTCGCCACGACCCCATGACCGAGCCCGCGTCATTAGAGGCGCGACTACAGTAATCTACAGCCGGCAAGACCCGCCCGCGGCGGACGCGGCCTGTCGGCTCCGTACCGAGCGAGTCGGCGGGGCCCACTAGTCGGCGGGCCCCAGGAGTCGGCGGATAAGACAACGGCCAGAGAGACTGACGGCTGGGCCCGCGTCCAGCCGAATTACCATTGTACCCCTGGGGGTAGGACTATATAAACCCCCAGGGCACCCATGCAAAGGGTTGGAATCCATTAGCACTAGACCAAATCATATAGGAAGGAGAGAGCTAGCCTTGCCTTCTCCTACCTCCAGGAAACAGCTCAAGGAGCAACCGTGTACACACTTTGCCATAGTGATCATGCGGAGACCCCGCAGAGCAGCAGTAGGGGTATTATCTCCACGGAGAGCCCCGAAGCTGGGTAAGATTCGCCGTCGTGCATGCCTTCGCCTTATCCCGTTTCCAGGCACCGGCGACGTTCTACTCACTCCCACCATGATAAGCCATCCTTTGGCATATGTCGCACCCAACCCCCGACACCACCCTTTCCTTCCACTCTCCCTCCTCCTTCCCCCTTCTCCTAATCCAACAAGGAAGGGAGGGAGTCGTACTCCTGGTGGGAGTAGGACTCCTCCTGGCGCACCTCCTCCTGGCCGGTTGCCTCTCCCCCCTTGCACCTTTATATACGGGGCAGGGGGCACCCCATAGACACAACAATTGATCATTGATCTCTTAGCCATGTGCGGTGCCCCCTCCACCAGAATCCACCTCGATAATATTGTAGCGGTGCTTAGGTGAAGCCCTGCGTGGGTAGAACATCATCATCATCACCACACCGTCGTGCTGATGAAACTCTCCCTTAAAGCTCGGCTGGATCGGAATTCAAGGGACGTCATCGAGCTGAACATGTGCTGAACTTGGAGGTGCCGTGTGTTCGGTACTTGATCGGTCGGATCGTGAAGATGTACGACTACATTAACCGCGTTGTGCTAACGCTTCCGCTTTCGGTCTACGAGGATACATAAACAACACTCTCCCCTCTCATTGCTATGCATCACCATAATCCTGTGTGTGCGTAGGATTTTTTTTGAAATTACTACGTTCCCCAACAGTCATAAGGTCAAGGTACAACTCCGGATCGTCCTTCTACCGAGGGACACGACTATTCGAATAGATAAACTTCCCTGCAGGGGTGCATCACATTTCCCAACACGCTCGATCCCCTTTGGCCGGACACACTTTCCTGGGTCATGTCCGACCTCGAAAGATCAACACGTCGCAGCCCCACCTAGGCAAAACAGAGAGGTCAACACGCCGGTCTAAATCCTATGGCGCAGGGGTCTGGGCCCATCACCCATTGCACACCTGCATGTTGCGTGGGCGGCCGGAAGCAGACCTAGCCCCCCAATACAAGAGCAGGCGTTCCAGTCCAATCTGGCGTGCGCCGCTCAGTCGCTGACGTCATGAAGGCTTCGGCTGATACCACGACGTCGAGTGCCCATAACTGTTCCCGCATAGTTGGTTAGTGCGTATAGGCCAGTGGCCAGACTCAGATCAAATACCAAGATCTTGTTAAGCTTGTTAATTAAAGTAACCGCGGAAACCGACCAGGGCCAGGACCACCTCTCTCCTAGGTGGCCTCAACCTGCCCTGTCGCTCTGCCACAAAGTAAAAGTCGGGGCCGTCAGGAATCCAGGCCCACCACTACCTGGATGGAACCACCTGCCCCTTCAGCCCCCACATCGGAATCACTTGCGGGTACTCTACGAGCCGACCCGACTTTAGTCACCATCTGTATCACATATTATCTATAAGTATATACCCGTGATCACCTCCCAAGTGATCACGACCGATAGTATAGCATGGCAGACGGACAAGAATGTAGGGCCACTGATGATAAACTAGCATCCTATCTAAGTATTTAGGATTGCAGGTAAGGTATCAACAACTGAAGCAACAATGACATGCTATGCAACAGAATAAGATTAACCGAAAGTAGTAACATGCTACACTACTCTAATGTAAGCAGTAGAAAGTAGAATAAGCGATATTTGGTGATCAAGGGGGGGGGGCTTACCTGGTTTCTTTGGCAAGAAGGGTTCATCGTCGATGTAGTTGATCACAGGGATACCGGTAGCGGTCTCAAGGTCTACCGGAAAAGAAGTAACAGAGGGGAACACAATAAATAACAGAGCAATCAAAACATCACAAAGCATAATATGGCAATGCGCAGTGCTAGGGATGACCTAACGCAGTACTAGGTGCTACCGGCGAAGGGGGGAAACATCCGGGAAAGTATACCCGGTGTTTTGCGTTTTCGGACAGATGAACCAGAGAGGGAAAGTTGCGTGTTCGCTATGCTAGGGAGGTGTGGCGGACGAACCGGCTCCGTATTCGGATTCGTCTCATCGTTCTAAGCAACTTTCATGTACAAAGTATTTTCATCCGAGTTACGGATTATTTTCTATGAATTTTCTAAGTTTAAAACAATTTTTGAAATTATTTCTAATTCAAATTAAAAGGTGAAATTGCTATGTGCACCCAGCAGAGTGCATACAGGCTGATAGTGGGCTCCGTTGACCAGGACAACTATTGACCAGTTGACTGGTTAACTAGGCAGGGGACCCACATGTTCGGGAGCAGCGGGGCGTAGCGGCAACAGCAGACGGTCAGTAGCAGCGACGGCCGCGATCGCGAGACAGCAGCAGTGGGCAAGGGCGGGCGGCAGCGGGTGCAGGCACGGGCGCGGGTGTAGAGGCGCGCGGTCAGGGCACGAGGCAGGGGAGCCAGGGTCGCTGGTTTGCGGCGGTGGCTACGGGAGCCTGACGGATTCGACACCACAGCGCGCTGCTGGACGAGTTGAGGAGCTCGATGGCCTTCCTGGAAGCGCAGGAATCGACGGGGACATGGGCCGGTCGTCTCGTGGCTTGGACTACCGGTAGCAAATAAGCAGCGGCGCAGGCCTCGACCATGGCGCGACGGCGTCCTACGGCAGCTAGAGGAAGGGCGAGACACATCAGAGAGAGGGGAATGTAGCGCGGCTCACCTAGGAGCACAAGGAAGGCTCGGCGATGACTTAGGAGCAGTAGAGCGGCGACAATCATCGTGGATGCATCGGTGGCCGAGGGTAGAAGACGATGGTGAATTTGGTGATGCAGGAACTCGCAGCACAAACGGTTGGTTGTAGGCGACGCACCGGACAACGGCGGAGCCGACGGACGCCTTCGCTTGGCGCAGGGACAACGATGGGCACGTCATCGACAGGGGTCATGACGACGGTGGTTCGGCCGAGCGTGGGGAAGATGATGGCAGCGCGAGGAAAAGTGGGGAAAGGAGCTAGGGTTGCTGGGAGGGGTCGTGGCGACGTCTTATCCACCGGGGTGACCGTGGGATGGCCGGCACGCAGACAGGGCGCGGCCACGGTGGCTGGATGGCTGCCACGCCCTCAGTATGTACAGGGGAAGGGGATGAGTGGGGGAAGGTGGGCTGGGCCTTATGTGTACAGTAGTTAGATTTCTTTCTCCTTTTCTTTTTCTGTTAGCCTTTTTCTTTTTAGTTTCTTTTAATTAGCTTCTGTTTTCCATTTAAAACTTGAACCAAATGACTTTTGTAAAAAGTGGAGCCTTGACATATAAATACTATGCAATAAGTTGCACTGCCACCAAAAGTCTAGTCCCCAAATAATTTAGTTTGATAGTTTATTAATTTGTAAATGCATTTCAATAATTATGTTTGCTACTATTTTATTTATATTAGACCATTTTAACACTTTATAAAAATGTGGTTTCTTCATCATAATTACCTATGCATTTTTTGTCACCGCTTGTACTTTTTAGTTTTGACATATGAATTTTTTTCTAGTTTGACTTTATTTTAAATTTGAATTTCGAATCGGTTTTGAACTACGCAAGAGTAACAATAGTAATCAAGGTGACGATACATCATTAGGCGAGGGTTACTGTAGCTTAATTATCCGGGTGTCACAGATGCGTTCTCTCAGATCCTCGGTAGTCACCATGGCCCAATCAAAGGCCTTATCACGGGCAAGTTCCGTTCCAATGGCAAGGACCGAGCCATGCTTGACGAGTGGTTTCGATCCCCCGCCATAGATCAGCTCGAGAAGCTCAGTTTTAATGATGGGCATATGCGCTTTCTACCAACGTCCGCGCTCCGCTTCGCGCCCATGCCGCGCCTCGCCAAGTTCATGAACTACCATTTACCCCCCCCCCCCCCCCCTTAATGCCGTGTCCGCTCTTTTTCTACCACGACTGAAGCACCTCGAGCTCGTCGCCGTCCACATCCCAAAGGATGACATGGAGCGCTTGAGGGAGTCCTGGACTAAGGGGTCCTCGGGCGTCCGGCCTGCTAGCCATGGACCGGACTGATGGGCTGTGAAGATACGAAGACCGAAGACTGCACCCGTGTCCGGATGGGACTCTCCTTGCCGTGGAAGACAAGCCTGGCGATCAAATATGTAGATTCCTTTCTTTGTAACGGACCTTGTGTAACCCTAGATCCCCCTGGTGTCTAAATAATCGGAGGACTTAGTCCGAAGGGGGATATACATTATCATAACCATACGAGCTAGGCCTTTAGGGTTTAGTCATTACGATCTCGTGGTAGATCAACTCTTGTAATACTCATATTCGTCAAGATCAATCAAGCATGACGTAGGGTATTACCTCTGTAGAGAGGGCCCGAACCTAGGTAAAACATTGTGTCCCATGTCTCTTGTTACCATCAACCTTGGACACACAGTTCGGGACCCCCTACCCAAGATCCTCCAGTTTTGACACCGACATTGGTGCTTTCATTGAGAGTTCACTGTGCCGTCCTCAAAAGGTTTGAGGGCTCCTTCAATCATCTACAACGATGCTGTCCAAGGGGGAGTCTTCCTTCCCGGACAGATCTTCGTGTTCGGCGGCTTCGCTCTGTGGGCCAACTCGCTTGGCCATCTGGAGCAGATCAAAAGCTACGCCCCTGGCCATTAGGTCAGATTTGGGAGCTTGAACTACGTTACGGACATCCGTGGAGACTTGATCTTCGCCGGATTCGAGGCCATGTCCACCACTCCTGGTCATCCCGAGGGACATGACGTAAATCTGTCATCGGACTGCATCCGGGAGATAGCTCCTGTAATCGCTCTGGCCCTAGATCCGGAGCAGACTGCGCCATCCAAGGACGGGAAGCTCAACACCGCCATGGAGGCCACAGATTCCTGGTGTTGAAACCGCACATAGACTTGATGTCACATGATACCGGTGCCACCGGAACTCAGGACTCGTCTCCGGTTATAAGTTCCGAACCATGTAAGCCCGCAGACGCCGAACTTGATCGTTCATCGATCTTCCAATTCAGCACCGCAGACATCTTGCAGCACTCGCCTTTAGGCGACATGTTAAACTCATTAAAGAGCCTGTCCTTGGCGGAGGACTCACATCCGAACTATATCCGGTTTGTACTAGGGGCTAACGATGGAGAATTTTGCTTCCCACCCGCCACCCACTCCATAGCCGCTATCGATGACTTAACCGACATGCCCGATTACAGCTCTGAAGACTTCGACGGTATAGACGACGATGCCGAAGAGGAGCAGGGCCGAAACCCGCCACTTACCGAACGCGGGATGGTAACTTCTTCATACGACGTATACATGGTGGATACACCTAAAGAATCTAACGACGATGACAAAGAGGATCCAGTTGAGGATAAACCTCCTGAGACACAGCCCAGACGCCGGCGTCAGCGGCGCCGCTCTAAGTCACGTCGCGCAAAAGACAGCAATACCGGCACCGGACAAAACAACACCCCGGACCATGCCGAAGACAATGAAGCCCCTGTTGGGGCAACATCCGAACAGGATGAACTGGATGACAGGCACGATAGCCCGCACGAACAGGCCATACACGAAGACTCGGAAGACAGTAATTATCTTCCACTCTCCGAGGATGAGGAGAGCCTCGGCGACGAGGATTTCATCGTGCCTGAGGAACCTCTCGAGTAGGAGCGCTTTAAACGCCGGCTATTAGCCGCTACAAGGAGCCTGAAAAAGAAACAACAGCAGCTTCAAGCTGACCAAGACCTGCTCAACGATAGATGGACAGGTATCCTAGTGGCCGAAGAATACGGCCCCAAGCGCGCAACCAGGGGTTACCCGAAGCGCAGATGGCTAAGTCAATTCGATGAGGAGGCGCCGGAACCTGTACCATGTGGCCAGGACAATGCGGCTAACCGACCACTATGCACCCGGGATAAAGCGGTTGTCGGTGTTCTGGGAACGGTGGTCCCCAGACTTGCCTGCCTGCGGCGTGGCTCAAGTGGGGGCCCAGCGCGGCCCATCATCATCAGCTCAAGCTCAAGACCCTCACGAGGGGCCAGGCCTCGCGGGGCGGACGACAGGAAGCTTCCTCAGAAGCAGCCTCATTAGGCAGGCTCGCGAGGAGGCGGAGAGATCAAGGTAGGGGTACCTCGCGAAGAGCCCGTGATGCAAGCCATGATGATCGAGACCAGGCGGGCGCCAGGCGGGCGCTGGCCTGCGCAGTGTCCTTGTTTCCCCTTTGGTGCAAAGGGGGCAAGCACAGGCCGAGGCATCGGGAAAAGGTTGCCATTCCGGTGCAACGAGACCAAGACCAGCAGAGCGGTAGGACAAAGGTCACCGTTGAGCCCAAGACGGCGTCATCACCAGTGCTTTTGGCAGCCGAAGACCACCTTTGGTCAGGATAACTTGTACTATATTTCCCCTTCAAAATGGCCAATTGTTGGCGCCCTTCCCGCTCATTATTTGGGGAGAGGCCCAGGGCCTCTATAAATAGAGCTAGCCACCACAGAGATCTGGAAAAGAGAGATCGAGAGGAAAAACCCCAAGAACAAAGAGAAGACATCGAGAGATCTGGTAGAACCCTAGCAGAGAGAGAGAGAGGCGACTGAACTCACCCTAGCAGTTCATCGGACCAATTCAAGAACACCTCTCGCGAGGCTATTCTTCCTTTGTACTATTCATCATCAGCCCCCTGAGGTAATCCACCACACCACACACTGGAGTAGGGTATTACACCACAACGGTGGCGCGAACCAGTATAAACCTTGTATCCCTTGTGTTATTCGTTGTTTCCAGCTTAGATCACGAGAGGAGATTGGACGTAGATCGGTAGGGAGAGATCTCCGTGCGCACCCCAGTGTTCGAACCTCAAGGGTCTGCCGGAACCCGAAATCCGACATTTGGCGTGCCAGGTAGGGGTGTGCCAGAATCTTTCTTCCGCTGTTCACATGTGATCTTCTATCGTGTCCATGGCTGACGCTTGTCGGGCTCGCGCTGAGCGCCGGGCTGCTCTCGCCACCCGCGTCGCCCAGACGGCGCCCGTCGATGGACGCCCTCGTCGTTCCCCGTCACCTGCCGCCAACGCCGCCACCGGCCCGGCAGGGAACGAGCAGCAGGCCTCGTCCCAGCATCCTTCGGTACAGCGAGAAGGCCGCACCACCACACCGTCGCTGACTCCAGCCGCTTCATCGTCCCACGCCCGTCGCGCCCCCACGGATGCGCACGCCGTGCTGCTCCTCGCAAGAGAACTCTTGCACTACCGCCCCGTCGACGACCTCAACGAAGGCTGGCTCACCCGCATCACCGAGCTCGTCAGCGCTGATAACCCACAATTATAGGGGATCACAACAGCTTTCGAGGGTAGAGTATTCAACCCAAATTTATTGATTCGACACAAGGGGAGCCAAATAATATTCTCAAGTATTAGTAGCTGAGTTGTCAATTCAACCACACCTGGAAACTTAGTATCTGCAGCAAAGTGTTTAGTAGCAAAGAAATATGATAGTGGTGGTAGCAGCAACAAAAGTAAACACAGCAAAAGTAATGTTTTTGGTATTTTGTATGATTGTAACAGTAGCAGCGGGAAAGTAAATAAGCATAAACCAGTATATGGAAAACTCGTAGGCACCGGATTAGTGATGGATAATTATGCCAGATGCGGTTCATCATGTAACAGTCATAACATAGGGTGACACAGAACTAGCTCCAATTCATCAATGTAATGTAGGCATGTATTCCGTATATAGTCATACGTGCTTATGGAAAAGAACTTGCATGACATCTTTTGTCCTACCCTCCCGTGGCAGCGGGATCCTATTGGAAACAAAGGGATATTAAGGCCTCCTTTTAATAGAGAACCGGAACAAAGCATTAGCACATAGTGAATACATGAACTCCTCAAACTATGGTCATCACCGGGAGTGGTCCCGATTATTTTCACTTCGGGGTTGCCGGATCATAACACATAGTAGGTGACTATAGACTTGCAAGATAGGATCAAGAACTCACATATATTCATGAAAACATAATAGGTTTAGATCTGAAATCATGGCACTCGGGCCCTAGTGACAAGCATTAAGCATAGCAAAGTCATAGCAACATCAATCTCAGAACATAATGGATACTAGGGATCAAACCCTAACAAAACTAACTCGATTACATGATAAATCTCATCCAACCCATCACCGTCCAGCAAGCCTACGATGGAATTACTCACGCACGGCGGTGAGCATCATGAACTTGGTGATGGAGGATGGTTGATGATGACTACAGCGACGAATCCCCCTCTCCGGAGCCCCGAACGGACTCCAGATCAGCCCTCCCGAGAGGTTTTAGGGCTTGGCGGCGGCTCCGTATCATAAAACACGATGATTTCTTCTCTCTGATTTTTTTCTCTCCGAAAGCAAATATATAGAGTTGGAGTTGGTGTCGGAGGGTTTCCAGGGGGCCCACGAGGTAGGGGGGCGAGCCCTGGGGGGGGGGGGGCGCCCCCCACCCTCGTGAGAAGGGTGTGGACCCCCTGGTCTTCATCTTTGGCGAGGATTTTTTATTGTTTTTTCTAAGATGTTCCGTGGAGTTTCAGGTCATTTCGAGAATATTTGTTTTCTGCACATAAAACAACACCATGGTAATTCTGCTGAAAACAGCGTCAGTCCGGGTTAGTTCCATTCAAATCATACAAGTTAGAGTCCAAAACAAGGGCAGAAGTGTTTGGAAAAGTAGATACGACGGAGACGTATCAACTCCCCCAAGCTTAAACCCTTGCTTGTCCTCAAGCAATTCAGTTGACAAACTGAAAGAAAGAAAGAAAAACTTTTACAAACTCTGTTTGCTCTTGTTGTTGTAACTATGTTAAGCCAGCATTCAAGTTTCAGCATAGATCATAACTAACCACATTTGCAATAATTCTCAGGTCTCACAATTACTCATATCAATAGCATAATCAGCCAGCAAGTCATAATAATAAATCTCGGATGACAACACTTTCTCAAAACAATCATAATATGATATAACAAGATGGTATCTCGCTAGCCCTTTCTGAGACCGCAAAACATAAATGCAGAGCACCTTTAAAGATCAAGGACTGACTAGACATTGTAATTCATGGTGAAAGAGATCCAATCATAGTCATACCCAATATAAATTAACAGTGATGAATGCAAATGACGGCTGTGCTCTCCAGCTAGTGCTTTTTAATAAGAGGGTGATGACTCAACATAAAAGTAAATGGATAGGCCCTCCAATGAGGGAAGAAGGGATTTGTAGAGGTGCCAGAGCTCGGTTTTGAAATAGAGATAAATTGTATTTTGAGCGGTATACTTTCATTGTCAACGCAACAACTAAGAGATGGCGATATCTTCCATGCTAAACACATTATAGGCGGTTCCCAAATAGAATGGTAAAGTTTATACTCCCCCTCCACCAAAAAACATCAATCCATGGCTTGCTCGAAACAACGAGTGCCTCCAACATACATCAGGTCCCAGGGGGAGTTTTGTTTGCAATTAATTTTGATTTAGTTTGCATAAAGCATGGGACTGGGCATCCCGGTGACCAGCCATTTTCTCGTGAGTGAGGAGCGGAGTCCACTCCTCTTAAGAATAACCCGCCTAACACGGAAGATAAGGACAGCCTTTGTTGATACATGAGCTATTCGAGCATACAAAACAAAATGTTTATTTGAAGGTTTAGAGTTTGGCACATACAAATTTACTTGGAACGGCAGGTAGATACCGCATATAGGAAGGTATGGTGGACTCATCTGGAATAACTTTGGGGTTTAAGGGATTGGATGCACAAGCAGTATTCCCGCTTAGTACAAGTTAAGGCTAGCAAAAGACTGGGAAGCGACCAACTAGAGAGCGACAACAGCCATGTACATGCATTAAAATTAATAAACATTGGATGCAAGCATGAGTAGGATATAATCCACCATGAACATAAATATCGTGAAGGCTATGTTGATTTTGTTTCAACTACATGCGTGAACATGTGCCAAGTCAAGTCACTTAAATCATTCAAAGGAGGATACCACCCCATCATACCACATCATAATCATCTCAATAGCATGTTGGCACACAAGGTAAACCATTATAACTCATAGCTAATCAAGCATGGCACAAGGAACTATGATCTCTAATTGTCATTGCAAACATGTTTATTCATAATAAGGTGAATCAAGAACGAGGGACTCATCATATTTACAAAAACAAAAGAGGTCGAGTTCATACTAGCTTTTCTCATCTCAGTCAGTCCATCATATATCATCATAATTGCCTTTCACTTGCACGACCGAACGGTGTGAATAATAATAAGAGTGTACGTGCATTGGACTAAGCTGGAATCTGCGGGCATTCAATAACAGGAGAAGACAAGGCAATATGGGCTCTTGGTTAATTCAACAATAATGCATATAAGAGCCACTTCAACAATTTAATTATGGTCTTCTCCTACTGACCCCCAAAGAAAAGAAAAGAAATAAAACTATTTACACGGGAAAGCTCCCAACAAGCAAAAGAAGAACGGGAAATTTTTTTGGGTTTTCTTTTTAATTATTACTACTACAACAGAAAAATAAACTACTACTAATTTTTTTGGTTTTTCTTAAGGTTTAACAAACACACAAGAAGAAGGCAGGAAAAAGAAAATAAACTAGCATGGATATTACAGTGAAAAAGTATGAGCACCGACATCTAGTAATGAGTGTGTGTGAACATAAATGTAATGTCAGTGAGAAATACGTACTCCCCCAAGCTTAGACTTTTGGCCTAAGTTGGTCTATGGCCACGGCTGGCCTGGCGGATATCCATAATAATAGTTGTTGGGGTCGTACTGTGATGAAGAAGAATAGTTGGGATCATACTGATGTGCAGCGGTTATCGCCTGCTGAGCTGCAGCGTGGAGTCAAGCTGCCTCCGCTCTCCTCTCGTACTCTTCTGCTTCCTCTCTGGTAATAACATATCTTCCTTTTGTCTGTGAATCAAAGAAGGCAGGAGCAGGGAGAGTAATACGGAAAACACGTCGTTTATCAAAAATTAAACGATATAAGAGAGGTGATTCAGGCCTCTCGACAAACTGGTGCGAAGCCATAGAGTCATAATCTAAATATGCAGGAGGCAACTCCATATCAGCCTCATGAATGTCTATCACAAGAAAATGAGCTAAGCGGGTTGCATAAATTCCTCCAAAGAAATCTCCATTATGTCTATTATGATGCAACCTACGAGCTACAATGGCTCCCATATGATAAGATTGGTCTCCTAACACAGCACTCCTAAGAATGCTAAGATCAGGGACACACATGTGACATGCTTCATCCTTAGCATTAATGCATCTACCGATGAAGAGAGCAAAATAATGTATAACAGGAAAGTGAATGCTCCCTATGGTAGCCTGTGTTATATCTCTAGATTCTCCCACAGTTATACTAGCAAGAAAGTTTCTAAATTCAGATTTAGGGGGATCCCTAACACTACCCCATGATGGAAGTTTGCATGCAAGAGTGAAATCCTCTAGATCCATGGTATAAGATTTGTCATAAAGATCAAACATGACTGAAGGAGAATTACACGAAGATGAATACTCAAACCTCCTCACAAACGAACTTGCGAGATCATGATACTGGGGGCATTTGTTAGCCTCAAAATCCTCAAGACCGGCATTGCGCAAATATGATTTTAATTCTTCTTTAATTCCCGCACGGTCCATAAAATTTTCCGACGGCCACTCGCAAGGCCATACCGGGGCGTCTCTTGGTGGATCCTCGTCAGCATCGCGCATAGCAATCCTGGGTCCTTGCTTCTTAGAGGAACCACCTTGGAACATCTTCCTAAGCATATTGTTTTTTCTGAAAAATTCTGAAATTTTTAGTAACTTCAAACTAAAAGTAAACCAAACTCAATAAAACTGATAGCAACTACTCCTACAAGTGCCTAGAGCCTAAATCAAGCATTAGAACTACTTGGAACCATATAAATTTGACATGCAAGCTCAAGAACATGGTCACCTATTCAGCACAAATTTGCAAAGAATAAAGCACTAGAACAAAAACTAATTGGACCAATGGAGGAGTCACATACCAAGGAACAATCTCCCCAAGCAGTTTTGCGAGAGGTGCTTTGAGCAAGGAGATCGAAAATCACAGCAAAAGTGGCCGGAACTCGTGCTTGAGATGGTTTTTCGGGTTTGTGTGAGATAGAGGAAGAAGATGGGTGCTGGGATAAGTGGAGGAGGGCCACCGTGGGCCCATGAGGCAGGGGGCACGCCCTATAGGGGGGGGGGCGCCCACCACCCTCGTGGCCAGGTGGCAGCTCCTCCCGCGGTAATTTTTGCACAGTAAATCCTCAAATATTCCCGAAAAAATCATATTAAATTGGCATGGCATTCCGAGGACTTTTATTTTCGGGATATTTTTATATTGCACGGATAAGTCAGGAAACAGACAGAAAAATACTATTTTACTTTATTTAATATAAATAACAGAAAGTATAGAGAGGGTACAAAAGTTTGTGCTTCTAGTTTCATCCATCTCATGCTCATAAAAAAGAATCCACTAACAAGGTTGATCAAGTCTTGTTAACAAACTCATTCCGATAATCATGAAACTGGAGAAATTTCGAATAACACTAGTTTACCTCAACGGGGATATGCACATCCCCAATAATAAGTATATCATATTTCTTCTTGACAGTAGGAAGAGGAAATTCAAAACCTCCAAATATAATCGATGGAATTTTTCCAATAGAGTTGATAATATGAACTTGAGGTTGTTTCCTCGGAAAGTGTACCGTATGCTCATTACCATTAACATGAAAAGTGACATTGCCTTTGTTGCAATCAATAACAGCCCCTGCAGTATTAAGAAAAGGTCTTCCAAGAATAATAGACATACTATCATCCTCGGGAATATCAAGAATAACAAAGTCCGTTAAAATAGTAACGTTTGCAACCACAACAGGCACATCCTCACAGATACCGACAGGTATAGCAGTTGATTTATCAGCCATTTGCAAAGATATTTCAGTAGGTGTCAGCTTATTCAAGTCAAGTCTATGATATAAAGAGAGAGGCATAACACTAACACCGGCTCCAAGATCACATAAAGCAGTTTTAATATAATTCTTTTTAATGGAGCAAGGTATAGTGGGTACTCCGGGGTCTCCAAGTTTCTTTGGTAGTCCACCCTTAAAAGTATAATTAGCAAGCATGGTGGAAATTTCAGCTTCCGGTATCTTTCTTTTATTAGTAATGATATCCTTCATATATTTAGCATAAGGATTTGTTTTGAGCACATCAGTTAATCGCATACGCAAAAAGATAGGCCTAATCATTTCAGCAAAGCGCTCAAAATCCTCATCATCCTTTTTATTGGATGGTTTAGGAGGAAAAGGCATGGGTTTCTGAACCCATGGTTCCCTTTCTTTACCATGTTTCCTAGCAACAAAGTCTCTTTTATCATAACGTTGATTCTTTGATTGTGGGTTATCAAGATCAACAGCAGGTTCAATTTCTACATCATTATCATTACTAGGTTGTGCATCATCATGAACATCATTATTAATATTTTTACTAGGTTCATGTTCATTACCAGATTGTGTTTCAGCATCAGACATAGAAATATCATTTGGATTATCAGGTGGTTCAGCAATAGGTTCACTAGAAGTTTGCACAGTTCTATCATTTTTCTTCTTCTTCTTTTTAGAAGAACTAGGAACATCAACATTATTTCTTTGAGAATCTTGCTCGATTCTCTTAGGGTGGCCTTCAGGATAGAAAGGTTCTTGAGTCATTCTACCAGTTTTAGTAGCCACTCTAACAGCATAATCATTTTTCTTACTATTCATTTCATCAAGCACTTCTTTTTGAGCCTTAAGTACTTGTTCTACTTGAGTGGTACCATAGAAGCATGTTTGCTAACAAGTTTAAGTTCACCTTTAATATTAGCCATATAATCACCCAAGTATTTAAGCATATAAGCATTTTCTTTTAATTGTCTACCAAAATAAGCATTCAAGTCGTCTTGCTTAAACATAAAGTTATCAAACTCATCCAAGCACTGACTAGCAATTTTAGTAGGAGGGACTTCAGCTTTATCATATCTATAGAGAGAATTTACCTTTACTACCTGTGTCGGGATATCGGGATCAGGTGGTTCTTCAGTAAATAAAGAATTAAGATCATAAGTTTCTTCAACAGGCGGTGAATTAAGACCATGTATTTCTTCAATAGGAGGTAAATTCTTAACGTCTTCAGCTTTAATACCTTTTTCTTTCATAGATTTCTTTGCCTCTTGCATATCTTCGGGAGTGAGAAATAAAACACCTCTCTTCTTTGGAGTTGGTTTAGGAATAGGTTCAGTAATTGGGGCAGGAGATGGCTCAGGAGCTGGCTCAGGAGGTGCCCAACTATTTTCATTTGTCAACATATTATTCAATAGAATTTCAGCTTCATCCGGTGTTCTTTCCCTGAAAAGAGAACCAGCACAACTATCTAGGTAATCTCTGGAAGCACCGGTTAGTCCATTATAAAAGATATCAAGTATTTCGGGTTTCTTAAGAGGATGATCAGGCAAAGCATTAAGTAACTTGAGAAGCCTCCCCCAAGCTTGTGGGAGACTCTCTTCTTTAATTTGCACGAAGTTGTATATTTCCCTCAAAGCAGCTTGTTTCTTATGAGCAGGGAAATATTTAGTAGAGAAGTAATAAATCATATCCTGGGGACTACGCACACAACCAGGATCAAGAGAATTAAACCATATCTTAGCATAACCCTTTAATGAGAACGGAAATATTTTGAGTATATAGAAGTAACGCGATCTCTCATCATTAGTAAACAGGGCAGCTATATCATTTAACTTAGTAAGATGTGCCACAACAGTTTCAGATTCATAGCCATAAAACGGATCAGATTCAACCAAAGTGATTATATCAGGATCAACAGAGAATTCATAATCCTTATCAGGAACACATATAGGTGAAGTAGCAAAAGCAGGGCCAGGTTTCATTTTATCTCCAAGTGATTCTTTGTTCCATTTAATCAATAACCTCTTAAGCTCATATCTATCTCTGCAAGCTGAAATAGCTAAAGAAGATTCCGTATCAAAAAGATAGCCCTCAGGAATAACAGGCATATTTTCATTATCACTATCATCATCGTATTCAGATTCAATAATTTCTTTTTCTCTAGCCCTAGCAATTTTTTTATCAAGAAATTCACTAAGGGGCACAGTAGTGTCAGGCATAGAAGCAGTTTCATCATAAGTATCATGCATAGCAGAAGTGGCATCATCAATAACATGCGACATATTGGAACGAATAGCAGAAGCAGGTGTAGGTGTCACAAACTTACTCATAACAAAAGGTGAATCAAGTGCAGAGCTAGATGGCAGTTCCTTACCTCCCCTCGTAGTTGAGGGATAGATCTTGGTTTTTGGATCTCTCAAGTTCTTCATAGTGTCCAACAGATATAAATCCCAAGTGACTCAAAGAATAGAGCTATGCTCCCCGGCAACGGCGCCAGAAATTAGTCTTGATAACCCACAAGTATAGGGGAACGCAACAGCTTTCGAGGGTAGAGTATTCAACCCAAATTTATTGATTCGACACAAGGGGAGCCAAAGAATATTCTCAAGTATTAGCAGTTGAGTTGTCAATTCAACCACACCTGGAAACTTAGTATCTGTAGCAAAGTGTTTAGTAGCAAAGTAATATGATAGTGGTTGTCGGATTTCGGGTTTCGGCAGACCCTTGAGGTTCGAACACTGGGGTGCGCGCGGAGATCTCTCCCCTACAGATCTACGTCCGATCCTCTCATGCGAACTAAGATGAAAATGATGAGCAACACAAGAGACACGAGGTTTATACTGGTTCGGGCCACCGTTGTGGTGTAATACCCTACTCCAGTGTGTGGTGTGATGGATTGCCTCTGGGGCTGATGATGGACAGTACAAGGGAAGAACAGCCTCGCGAGGGGTGTTCTTGAGCTGGTGCGGTGTGTTCTACTTAGTCTCTACTGGGTTTTTTCCCTCTCTCTCTCTTTGTGGAGGCTAGCTCTATTTATAGAGGCCCTGGGCCTCTCCCGAATAATTGAGCGAAAAGGGCGCCAACAATTGGCCATTTTGAAGGGGAACATCTAGTACAAGTTATCCTGACCAAAGGTGGTCTTCGGCTGCCAAAAGCACTGGTGATGACTCCGTCTTGGGCTCCACGATGACCTCCGTCTGGCCGTCCGGCTGGTCTTGGTCTCGTTTCACCGGAATGGTAACCTTTGCCTGATACCGTGGCCTGTGCTTGCCCCCTTTGCACCAAAGGGGAAACAAGGACCCTGCGCAGGCCGACGCCCGCCTGGCGCCCGCCTGGCCTTGATCGTCATGGCTTGCATCATGGGATCCTCGCGAGGTACCCTTGCATTGATCTCTCCGCCTCCTCGCGAGCCTGCCTCATGAGGCCGCTCTTGATGAAGCTTCCTGTCATCCGCCCTGCGAGGCTTGGCCCCTCGCGAGGGTCTTGAGCTTGGCTGATGAAGATGGGCCATGCTGGGCCCCCACCTGAGCCATGCCGCAGGCCGCAGGCAGGCAAGTATGGGGACCCCCGTTCCCAGAACGCCGATAGTAGCCCCCGGGCCCAAGGCGCGCGCGGGCTTGGATTAGCAGAGAAGCGAAGGGGCAAGCACGAAGCGCCGCGGGCCCCAATAGCCTGCGGCCTTGGGCGCCGCGTGGCAGTTGATTGGGCGTGGGCGTCTGCACTTCCCACGATGCCTTGCTACGCGCCCGGCTAAGCGGACCCGTAGTTGCACATAGTTGTTCCTCCTTTGGCTGCCCGCTCGCCTCCTACCTTTTCTTCTTCTCCGAGCTCCAACCTCCGCCGCCAATCCGGTCGAGATCTTCCCATTCCCCAATGCCATGGCGCCGACGAAGAAGGGAAGGGGGAAGAAGCCCGCGCCTTCGTCCTGCGCACCTCCAGCGGCGGCCCCCGCCGTCGATCGGTCAATCATACTCAACCCGGAAGCCTTGGACAAGGTCCACTCTGCCCTTGCTTCCATCTTCAACGAGTGCGGCCGGACCACAATTTGGCCCGCATCCCGCGCCTTTCTTGCTAGGACCGTCACGGAGGTCCGATTCTTCGCCGATGCCTTATGGGCGGGTCTGATTCCCCCCTTTTCTGCTTTCTTCAATGCTATGCTCTCTCATTATCAGATCCACATGATGCACCTCGGGTCGGAGTCCATTACCCTTTTGGCTGTCTTTGCTTTCATGTGCGAGGCAATGATACGCATCCCTCCTTCTGTTGCCCTGCTGCGCCACTTCTTTTCTCTGCGCCTGAGCGATCCCACTCAGTGCTCGGGGTGTGTAAGCTTCTTCGCCGTGCCTGAGACGGCTGATTCAGGGATTGACTTCGGCCTTCCGCCTTCTCAGGCCAGGTTCAGAGAGCGGTGGCTGTACGTGGACGTCGGGGTGCCCAGCCCCTTGCTCTCGCACCCGACCTTGCCTGCTGTTCCCAACCCAGGCTGGGGTCATGAACCGCTCGCGAGCCCCTGGCTCGCTTTCGTCTGGCGTCGCTTCGAAAGTTTGAGGGCGCATAATGTGACAGCGCCCAAGGTGGTGAGGGAGTTCCTTCTGTGTCGCGTCGCTCCTCTCCAGCGCCACTCTTGCCGGATGTGGGACTTTGCGGGGCGAGGAGACCGCATGCGGCTTTAGGAGGAGGATTTGGCGCCCGAAGTGCTGCGGACGGTGCGTTGGATCTTGACTGGTGATCCTTCCCCAGGCAGCCTACGGAGCGGTGGCATCCTTCTATACCTTTGTTCCGGCATGGCTGATTTCGTGAAGCAGATGCCTAGCTTCGACGAGTGGGGGCTGCGCCCGGCTAGCCTCACGGGGCCACGTGAGAACCTAGTTGTCATGGTCGTTTCCCCCGCCGCCCACAGTGGTCCCTCCTCAGGTGACAGAGCGGGGAGAGAGTCGACGGGAGCTGAGGCGGCTGATGTCGAGGTGGTGGCGCCGAGTGAAGCCTCGGAGGCGAAGTCTCCCGAGGCCTGCCCTGGGGAGGCGGTTGATGTAGGGTTTTGGCCTTCTGCTCCTGAGGCCGGGGCTCCCGAGCCCCCAGCCGTTCTTCGCGAGGCGACGCCCGACGGTGCCCCCAAAGCTGACTCCTCCGGCACTGACAATTCTGAGGCTTCTTCTGCGCCCCAGGCCGACCCCCGCCCTAGGCGCTTGGGTCGGTTTCACGTAGACTTCGAGGCCCTTCGCAAGAGGAAGGAGGACTCAGGCGGCAGCGACCGCCCTTGCCGCTTGTTGAAGCGCAGGAATTACTTTGCCATGGACGAGTCAGCCTTCTTCTTTCCTTGCTCATTTGCTCTGTTATCCTTGTGGCTGATTGTGGCCCTTCAGGTCCCACCTTGCTGAGTCCGCCGAGTCGACCCAGGAGCCGGCCCCCGCAGCTTCGCCCCCTTTGCTGGCTCCGGGTCCGCTGAGCTCGGGTGGCGTCCTCGTCGCTGGACCGGTTGGTGGAGTGATCTGCTCCATAGGGCACCTCGAGCTTGCTCGCCCGATGCCCTTTCTTCGCGAGTCTTCTTGGGGCGCGTCAGGCTTGCCCCGCGCCCCTTCTCTGGTCATAGAAGGCGAATGGCTGAAGTCTGTCCTTGGCTCCTCCTCCATGGGTGGATCAACGTCGGGCCGGACTCTCAGGGCGGTCCATCCAGCGACGGCTAGGACGGCAGCCCCCTGCCCCACGCCTCGAGGGGGCTTACTGCCTCGGGGCCCTCTACATGCTCCAGCGGAAGAGGGTGATGTGGAAGATGTGCTCAGGCGCGCTCGGGAGCGTCGTGCCCTTCGTGAAGTGTTCCTCCAGGGGGTGGTGGACGCGGTGAACCGGGTCAGAGCAGAGCTTGCTGCCAAGGATGCGCGCCTCGAGGCTGAAGGCCTGCGCCTTGCTGAGGAGAGGCCCAAGCTAAAGGTTGCCATTGCCCTCGCGTGTCATCAACGTGACCTCGACAACACGAAGGCCGAAGCGTCGCTAGCGGCTTCGCGAGAGGCCTGCTCTCGGGCTGTCGAGGAGGCTCGGGAGGCTGACCGACGATGCAAGGATGTGGAGGAGCGCGTATGGGCGCTCCAAGACCGGAGCAACTCCCTGGAGCAGCAAATAGAGCCACGCCACACGGCCCTTGGGTTGATGTAGGAGGCCGCCGTCGACCGGGCGGAGCTCCAGAGGCGCGAGGAGGCACTGACGCTCGAGGCCGCCGAGCGCAGCCTTGACCTGGAGCGGTTGGAGACGAGGGAGCGCCTGGCGGCCTAGGCGGAGGACGACGTTGCGGCGCGCGAAGCCCGGGTCCAGGAAGAGGTCGACCGCCGTGTGGCGGGAGCTCGCTCGGTCCTCGAGCGCAAATACAAGGCGAGGTTGATGCTGATCGGGGCCCTGACTGAGGGCAGGACAGCGGCCATCAAGGCCAAGTTGGTTGAAGAGACGCGGCGTGCGGATTCCTACGCAGCCGCCCTTGGTGCGGCACAGGCGGAGCTGTCCTCTTCCCAGGCGGAGCTTCTTCTTCTTCAACGGAGGGTCGATGACGCCGAGGCCATCGCGCGACAGAACAAGGACGAGATCCGCCAGCGGAGGGTTCTGGAGCATGAGCATGCTCCCATGCTTCAGACGCTCAGGGAGAGGGCCAACTCAGCCTTAGGCGAGATTTGCGAGGCTGCCGCTAAGGAGCCGCACGAGGCCAGCTACGCAGGCAATCTTTGGTTCTTTTCTGACGTGGTGACGCTTCTGGAGGATCGTTCCGAGAGAGCCTGTGGGCTTGTTGAGGAGAGGAGCCTAGCCCTGCTCAGGCGTGCCTTCTCCCGTGTCTTCAGCCATTTGCAGGAGATGGACCCCCACTTCGACTTTGACGCTGCCATCGCGCCTGTGCCCATAGCTGTCCGGGGTGACCTGGCGCAGTGGGTGGAGAACAACGTGGACGCCCTCGTTAGGGCCTTCGCGTCTGATGACGATGGTGTGGTCGTGGGCGCTGACGAAGGCGGCGTTATAGATGAGCCTGGCGCTGACGGAAACATAGGTGGTGGGGGCGACAACATCAGTGATGCCAGTGACGCTTCCAAGGATGCCCCAGAAGACGTGGTGAGTGAGAAGTCCGACTGACCGCATGTCTCCACAGTTTATCCTGCATGAAGAAGACTCGGGCTTGGCCCTGAAGAATATAAGAGCATTTTGGGAGGGGAGGCCCATCATGTAAAGATTTGTAATCCGTACTCTGGTGAGCACAACGTTATGCGTGATTTTAGTCGCTAGCCCGGTGATGGTTCGGTTGATTCGTTTACCTTCCGGCCCTGGCGTGCCCTGAGCGGGCCTATGGGGGGATGCTACGCCTTCGGCATCCCTCGATTAACCTGCTGATCCTGTGACGAGGACCTCCGGAGAGGGTGCGGAGACAGTGGTCCTGGCTTTAGGCGTGCCTGGCCCGGCCTGGCTCACGAGGGGCTCGTGAGGGGGGGGGGCAGCTGACGCTAGCTTGGGGCGTAAGTCCGAAACCAGAATGCGAGAGATTGCTCGAACGAGACTAAACACCCCCTCCCCGAATGCACGCAAGCTTCGAACTCAAATCCAACTTAAATCCAAACCGAAGAAACTTGCCGACAAGGAAGAAGCAAAAAAAGCAAAAAGGCAGAAAAAGCAAAAAAGCCATGTCCGGCACCTAGTCTAGTCTTCGACGTCTTCTCACCAGCGCGGAGCTAAGTGCTGCCACTGGGCGTGGGCGGGAGCCCCAGGGCCTAAGGCCGGCGCTCCTGAGACTCCGGGGCGTGTACAACCCCACTCATTATTACGTGAGACTGTCACGGGGCGGCGAGCTTCACATGCACTGGGCCTTCTTCACAGGTACCGGCCTTGCTTCATATCACCAGACGAAGGCCCCGCCTTGCGCCTCACTCTGCCGCCATTGACGGCGACCGGAAACCAAGGACGACGCCAATGGGGTAGAGCGGTCGCCAGTGGTTCCCCCGAAGACCACGGGTCCTCCGCCGGGGGCAGGCCATGGGGCACCTCCCCGGCAGAGGGCCTACCTCCTGAGAACACCTTGACCCGACCGCCGCGAGGGTGAGCCCGGATCTCGGCCCCTTTCCAGCAGCCCCCTGCACCCTCCTCCTGAGGGATAAGAGGCTGCAGCGTTGGGGCAGCCATCCGCTGCGGCGACCTGTACCTCCTGCGACCCATGGTTAGCGTAAGCTTGCTCCTGAGGGATGAGTGGTACCCGATAGTTGCTGCTGTCGGCGCGATTGTCGGTGCTCTCTTGGGGTTCCTGAAAGAGCTCGGCTTCCGGCGCCTCCTCGTCCCAACCGGGCCCGAGGAACGAGCCGTGACCTTCTTCCAGCTCACGCCCTTGATCCACCATGCGGGGTACATAGGCCTCCGGGGCGACCACCTCGTGGACCTCGCTGTAGCGCCCGCATGCCACGCAGTATGGCTTGGGGCGTCGCCTTGTATGTGATGACGCGGTGGTCCGCCGAGGCCAAAGGCCGTGGCACGCATCCCTTCGCCGGCCTGGGGAAGGGCCGGCACGATCAGCCGCCCGGTGCTGGCGGAGGTGTTGGCCCTGGACCGGCCCTGGGGCCCGCCTGAAATCGCGTGGGCGCGCATAATGCCGTCGTGCGACTTGTCCTGGATCTGGGGCGGCAGCTGGATGCAGAAAGGGGGCGCTCCTGAGGCGGCGGCGTCCAGGAGCTCGGCCACTCGCTCCAACAACACGTCGCGGCCGCCTTCCAGCAAGCGGCACCGTAGTAGCTCTCGGGCCACCATGAGCGCGGCCCTGGAGTTCGCCTGCTCCCGTCGGGTGTATGGTGCCATGGCAGCGGCATGGTTCGAGGCCCTTCCTGCGGCCCGCACCTGCCGTGGCGTGAGGGAAGGCGGCGTCTAGCCGCGTCGCCCGCGTCCCGCAGCGCCCTGCGGAGCGCGAGCTGCCTGAGGCCCAAGGTTGAGGTCGCCCTGAGACGGCGACACGGCATGGGCAGGCCACGCCGCCCAGCGGTTGGTGTTGGTAGCCGGGTTCCTTGACATCTGGGTGGTGAAGCGGCGGAACGCGACGCGGAGGAAGGACTCCGACGCACCCCTACCTGGCGTGCCAAATGTCGGATTTCGGGTTCCGGCAGACCCTTGAGGTTCGAACACTGGGATGCGCGCGGAGATCTCTCCCCTACCGATCTACGTCCTATCCTCTCGTGCGAACTAAGATGAAAATGATGAACAACCCAAGAGACACAAGGTTTATACTGGTTTGGGCCACCGTTGTGGTGTAATACCCTACTCCAGTGTGTGGTGTGATGGATTGCCTCTGGGGCTGATGATGGACAGTACAAGGGAAGAACAGCCTTGCGAGGGGCGTTCTTGAGCTGGTGCGGTGTGTTCTACTTAGTCTCTACTGGGTTTTTCCCTCTCTCTCTTTGTGGAGGCTAGCTCTATTTATAGAGGCCCTGGGCCTCTCCCCGAATAATTGAGCGGGAAGGGCGCCAACAATTGGCCATTTTGAAGGGGAACATCTAGTACAAGTTATCCTGACCAAAGGTGGTCTTCGGCTGCCAAAAGCACTAGTGATGACGCTGTCTTGGGCTCCACGATGACCTCCGTCCGCCTGGTCTTGGTCTTGTTGCACCGAAATGGTAACCTTTGCCTGATACCTTGGCCTGTGCTTGCCCCCTTTGCACCAAAGGGGAAACAAGGACCCTGCGCAGGCCGGCGCCCGGCTGGCCTTGATTGTCATGGCTTGCATCATGGGATCCTCGCGAGGTACCCTTGCATTCATCTCTCCGCCTCCTCACGAGCCTGCCTGATGAGGCCGCTCTTGAGGAAGCTTCCTGTCGTCCGCCCCGTGAGGCTTGGCCCCTCGCGAGGGTCTTGAGCTTGGGCTGATGAAGATGGGCCATGCTGGGCCCCCACCTGAGCCACACCGCAGGCCGCAGGCAGGCAAGTCTGGGGACCCCCGTTCCCAGAACGCCGACAGTGGTGGTAGCAACAACAAAAGTAAAGACAGCGAACGTAATATTTTTGGTATTTTGTAGTGATTGTAACAGTAGGAGCGGGAAAGTAAATAAGCATAAACCAGTATATGGAAAACTCGTAGGCACCAGATCAGTGATGGATAATTATGCCGGATGCGGTTCATCATGTAATAATCATAACATAGGGTGACACAGAACTAGCTCCAATTCATCAATGTAATCTTGGCATGTATTCCGTATATAGTCATACGTGCTTATGGAAAAGAACTTGCATGACATCTTTTGTCCTACCCTCTCGTGGCAGCGGGTTCCTATTGGAAACTAAGGGATATTAAGACCTCCTTTTAATAGAGAACCGGAACAAAGCATTAGCACATAGTGAATACATGAACTCCTCAAACTATGGTCATCACCGGGAGTGGTCCCGATTATTTTCACTTCGGGGTTGCCGGATCATAACACATAGTAGGTGACTATAGACTTGCAAGATAGGATCAAGAACTCACATATATTCATGAAAACATAATAGGTTCAGATCTGAAATCATGGCACTCGGGCCCTAGTGACAAGCATTAAGCATAGCAAAGTCATAGCAACATCAATCTCAGAACATAATGGATACTAGGGATCAAACCCTAACAAAACTAACTCGATTACATGATAAATCTCATCCAACCCATCACCGTCCAGCAAGCCTACGATGGAATTACTCATGCACGGCGGTGAGCATCATGAACTTGGTGATGGAGGATGGTTGATGATGACTACAGTGACGAATCCCCCTCTCCGGAGCCCCGAACGGACTCCAGATCAGCCCTCCCGAGAGGTTTTAGGGCTTGGCGGCGGCTCCGTATCATAAATTCGCCAAAGATGAAGACCAGGGGGTCCACACCCTTCTCACGAGGGTGGGGGGCGCCCCCCCCCAGGGCTCGCCCCCCTACCTCGTGGGCCCCCTGGAAATCCTCCGACACCAACTCCAACTCTATATATTTGCTTTCGGAGAGAAAAAAATCAGAGAGAAGACCTGATAATTATTGCAAATGTGGTTAGTTATTGTGAGACCTGAGCAATAATTCTCAGTAATTCTCAGGTCTCTCAATAATTCTCAGGTCTCACAATTACTCATATCATAACTAACCACATTTGCAATAATTCTCAGGTCTCACAATTCTCAGGTCTCACAATAACTAACCACATTTGCAATAATTCTCAGGTCTTCTCTCTGATTTTTTCTCTCCGAAAGCAAATATATAGAGTTGGAGTTGGTGTCGGAGGGTTTCCAGGGGGCCCACAAGGTAGGGGGGCGAGCCCTGGGGGGGTGCCCCCCACCCTCGTGAGAAGGGTGTGGACCCCCTGGTCTTCATCTTTGGCGAGGATTTTTTATTGTTTTTTCTAAGATGTTCCGTGGAGTTTCAGGTCATTTCGAGAATATTTGTTTTCTGCACATAAAACAACACCATGGTAATTCTGCTGAAAACAGCGTTAGTCCGGGTTAGTTCCATTCAAATCATACAAGTTAGAGTCCAAAACAAGGGCAAAAGTGTTTGGAAAAGTAGATACGACGGAGACGTATCAACTCCCCCAAGCTTAAACCCTTGCTTGTCCTCAAGCAATTCAGTTGACAAACTGAAAGAAAGAAAGAAAAACTTTTACAAACTCTGTTTGCTCTTGTTGTTGTAACTATGTTAAGCCAGCATTCAAGTTTTCAGCATAGATCATAACTAACCACATTTGCAATAATTCTCAGGTCTCACATTTGCAATAATTCTCAGGTCTCACAATTACACAATTACTCATAACTAACCACATTTGCTCTTGTTGTTGTAACTATGTTAAGCCTACGATGGAATTACTCACGCACGGCAGTGAGCATCATGAACTTGGTGATGGAGGATGGTTGATGATGACTACAGCGACGAATCCCCCTCTCCGGAGCCCCGAACGGACTCCAGATCAGCCCTCCCGAGAGGTTTTAGGGCTTGGCGGCGGCTCCGTATCATAAAACACGATGATTTCTTCTCTCTGATTTTTTCTCTCCGAAAGCAAATATATAGAGTTGGAGTTGGCACCGGAGGGTTTCTAGGGGGCCCACGAGGTAGGGGGCGAGCCCCAGGGGGGCGCCCCCCACCCTCGTGAGAAGGGTGTGGGCCCCTGGTCTTCATCTTTGGCGAGGATTTTTTATTGTTTTTTCTAAGATGTTCAGTGGAGTTTCAGGTCATTCCGAGAATATTTGTTTTCTGCACATAAAACAACACCATGGTAATTCTGCTGAAAACGGCGTCAGTCCGGGTTAGTTCCATTCAAATTATACAAGTTAGAGTCCAAAACAAGGGCAAAAGTGTTTGGAAAAGTAGATACGACGGAGACGTATCAAACACCGTAGGGGGCTCGTCTTGTCGTCCCTCTCGCTGCCTCGCCCTCCATTCCGTGCAGGAGGCGAGGATCAGGAGGTGCCTCCACCACCTCCTCCCCAAGGAGGCGCCCTGGCTCCAAGGCGCGCAGCCCCAGGGCGAGACCCTCCGCGTCCGGCGCCTGCGCAGCAAGAAAGGAGCTGCCAAGAGATCCCTCGTCCCCAAGAAGGTGCTCGCGCGCTCCCAGCGCCGGCGCGCCAAGATCGCGTCCCTGCACCTCCACGTCAAGACCCCACTCTGCTCCAAGCGGCGGTGCGCGGTAATCCCCATGAGCAAGCCCAGTACCAGCAAAAGGCACCGGTGGCCACAACAGGCTGCCGTGCCCTCACCCCCGAGCTACGCGGCGTCGCATGGCCAGGCAAGTTCAAGCCTGACCTGCCCCCTTGCTACGATGGCACGGCGGACCCGCCGGAGTTCCTGCAGCTCTACGAGCTATGCATCGAAGCCGCCAACGGAGACGAAAGGGTCATGGCAAACTGGTTTCCCATGGCGCTCAAGGACGGGGCCCGCACCTGGCTCCTGAACCTGGCTCCTGGCAGAATCTCCTCCTGGGACGAGATGCGCACTCGCTTCATCGCCAACTTCCAGGGCACTCGCGACCGGCCCCCGGCCGTGAGCGATCTGCGCCGCATCAAGCAGCAGCAAGGGGAAACCCTGCAGAAATACATCCAGCGCTTCAACAACGCTCGCCTCAAGATCCCCAAGGTGTCTGAAGAAGCCATCATCTCGACCTTCTCCGATGGCGTACGCGACGTCAAGATGAAGGAGGAGCTAGCAATCCATGAAGACCTGTGCACATCCCTGGAGCTGTTCAACTTGGCGACCAAGTGCGCCAGGGCTGAGGAAGGGCGCCTTTCACTCCTCGAACTCCCGGCTGCCGACCCAGAAGAGAAGAAGCCCAAGGCCAAGGACGTGAAGCGCAAGGGGGATGCCATGCTTGCAGCGTAGCCAGACACCAAGCGAGGCAGGGATCAGCCCGAGTCATCCAAGGGCAGCCGGTACTGCGTGTACCACGACCTCCACACCCACAACACCAATGAATGTCAAGAGCTCAGGGCCATGAGAGATGGATGTGTCGGCCGACGCCCCGAGCACAACGACAGGGGCTATGGCCGAGGAGGAGGAAGAGGTGGCGGACGATGGGAAGACCGTGGCCCTCGCCAAGGGTGGCGCGACCGACCTCGCAAGGATCACTGGCAGGACCAGCCTCACAAGGGAGGCTGGAGAGATCAGCCTCGTGAGGATCGCCCGCATGGCAACGCTCCTCCTCTGCCACCACCGCCGAGGAGGAACGAAGACCAATATCAGGATGAGGGGGCTGGGGCTTCCAGGAGCCACGCGCAATCGCTTGCATCTTGGGTGGCGCGCAGGCCCCAGCCTCACAACGCATCTTCAAGCAGTTTGCTCGCGAGGTGAATGCAGTCCTCCCCAAGCTTGAGGCCACGCGCCCTCTGAGGTGGTCTGCATGCGCTATCAGGTTCAGCTCAGCGGATTAGCTCAAGTGCGCGGCAACGGCCGGAGTCCTCCCGATGCTTTGCTCCCCAGTCATCAGCAACGTGCAGGTCACCAGGACCCTCATTGACGGTGGAGCAGGACTCAACGTACTGTCCGTCGAGACGTTCGACAATCTCCAAGTGCCGTACGATCAGCTTCAGCCAACCAAGCACTTCTCAGGAGTCACTGATGGTTCCACTGTTTCGATAGGGCAGGTTCGCCTTCCAGTCACCTTCGGGCAGCGCAACAACTACCGCACCGAGCTCATCGACTTTGACGTCGCCCACATCCGTCTGCCATACAACGCCATCCTCGGGTACTCGGCCCTGGCCAAGTTCATGGCAGTGACTCACCATGGATACAATGTCCTCAAGATGCCAGGAAGCGGTGGAGTCATCACCGTACCCTGTGAAGAAAGGGACGCAGTGTGTTCACTTGAGCGCGCGTTCCAAGCCGCAGTAATCGAAGACCCGGACCGCAGAAACGGAAGACTTATCGAGGCGACCCCCAAGAAGAAGAAGGCTTCGCCTGACCCAAGCCATCAGGAGGCAGGCGCCTCCGGAGGTGTTGGGTCAGAATCTGCGCCCAATCAGGGAGCGCCACCCTCTCTCGCATAGGAAGGCGCGCCCGACACCCTCCTCAGGCAGGGCTCGGGGGCTCTTTCTTGGAGAGCCACCGACTTTGTCAAGGTCGCGAGGGAGGCGCTCGGGCACCACTTGGAGGGGTGCTTCCAGGCACGTTTCCCTCAGGAAGGTACAAGGCAAGGAAGACCAGACCCTCAGGAGTTCATTGCAAGCAACACTCAGGAGTTGCAGGAGTCGAGAGTCATGCGCGGCAGCCGCCGCTTGCTCGCCATGACCCCACATCCAGGCGAGGATGGCGGGTTGCGCGTCTGCATCGACGTACCGAGGCTCAACCGAGCCGCGTCTCAGAAGCGCCTCTGGCCTTCGCGCGCGGGGCGTTGCGAGGGTCCGCCTCACAGCTACGTTCGCATGCCTTTCAACCTGCCGAACGCGGTCGCCGCTCATCGGCGCTTGCTGAGGAGCATTCTGGAGGCTCAGGAGGTTAGACATGGTACGGTCCTGGCGGAGATGGAGATGGCTCTCGGAGACCCACCTGTGTCCCCGGAGCCTCCCGAGGCTCCTGGGCCAGGGGCTCGTGAGGGTCGACGTCTTCATCGCGCATCCCCCGCTTCTTCAACATCACTTCTTCTTCAACGGCACCAGGTGACATCTTTCTAAGTTCCGTTTTTAGCTGGGAGCGCCCACAGGGCTGCATCATTCCCAAGCCGCATGGGTCCTTCCCTGCGGCATGTATCCATTTTGCTTATGCTCTTTACTTACCTTGTTGGGGGCGCCCCTCGGGCTGCATCATCCTCGAGCTGCTCGGGCCTGGCCCTGCGGCGTTTGCTTTTCCCACGTCTGCTTAAAATGAACTTGCTCTTTCGCGCTCAATTGTCACCTGCTGCTTATCGCGGACTTCTCCACTTTCATGCAAAGCGCTTGCACGTTAAAAGGGGGGGGGTACCTGAGCATCGTGACTCATGGACTCCTACTGGCTCTCCAGCCCTCACCCCCTGGCCTTGACCCACGGCATCGCGACCTGTCATACCAGCGGCGGCTGAGCTCGCTCGAGGGCCGGGACCTGAGGACGTAGAGCATTTGCATTCTAACCACCCTGCAGGAACACACCATTGATAAAGGCCCAGAGCCAGGCGCAACCCGCCTCGAGGTAGGGCCTCGTGAGTCCTGCGCTGGCTCACGAGTGCCCAGATACACCTCTCCTAGCCCTACCGTGCCGGCCACGTGTCAGGGAGGGGCTGTACACGCCCCGGGGGCTCCTCCCGGAGGGGAACCCCCTCCCACGTACCAGTGGAAGCACCATGCTCCCCGCTGGCTGACTACATTGCCGAGGAGCGGCTATGCCCGTACACATACGGAAGTGCTATGCTCCGCGCTGGTGATAAACAACTGAGGGCGGCCTCCGGCCGTACCAACCTCAGGGAGCCTAGAGCTCAGTGTCCGGCACCATCGCAACGCCTCCCCTCGGGAGCGCCGCGCGAGGGGGCTGGACACGGGGGCTACGCCCGGGCCTCGCCCGAGCGCACGCCACCCAGCCAGGTCCCTCGGACCTGGTCGTCACGCGCCCCTCCCCGAGCAGAGCCAAGGTATGGAAACCCATTTGAACGTCAAGGGGGACTCCTGAGCATCACGACTCAGGAGCCTAACTTGCCCCGTAGCCCCTCACTCCTTAGTCCTGTCCTGGTTTCCGGTCGAGGCTAACGCTGGGTGAGGTACGCTGAAAGGATCGAGAAGAGGTGTCTAGAGGGGGGGGGGTGATTAGACACTAAGTGCCAAAAGTTGCAGTTTTAATATTCTTAAGTTTAAGTGGAGTTTAAGCACAAGTTTAACAAACACACTACATATCAAACAAGCATGCAATGAGTATATGAGCAACGGAAAGTAAAGCATGCAACTTGCAAGAATGTAAAGAGAAGGGTTTGGAGTATTTAAACGCAATTGGAGACACGGATGTTTTTGTCATGGTTCCGATAGGTGGTGCTATCGTACATCCACGTTGATGGAGACTTCAACCCACGGAGGGTAACGGTTGCGCGAGTCCACGGAGGGCTCCACCCAGGAAGGGTCCATGAAGAAGCAACCTTGTCTATTCCATCACGGCCGTCGCCCATGAAGGACTTGCCTCACTAGCGGTAGATCTTCACGAAGTAGGCGATCTCCTTGCCCTTACAAACTCCTTGGTTCAACTCCAAAATCTTGTCGGAGTCTCCCAAGTGACACCTAGCCAATCTAGGAGACACCACTCTCCAAGAAGTAACAAATGGTGTGTTGATGATGAACTCCTTGCTCTTGTGCTTCAAATGATAGTCTCCCCAACACTCAACTCTCTCTCACAGGATTTGGATTTGGTGGAAAGAAGATTTGAGTGGAAAGCAACTTGGGGAAGGCTAGAGATCAAGATTCATATGGTTGGAATGGAATATCTTGACCTCAACACAAGTGTAGGTGGTTCTCTCTCAGAAAATGTGTATTGGAAGTGTAGGTATGTTCTGATGGCTCTCTCCATGAATGAAGAGTGGGTGGAGGGGTATATATAGCCTCCACACAAAATCTAACCGTTACTCACAGTTTGCCAAACTCGGTGGGACCGAATGGTTAAACTTGGTCGGACCAATTCAGCAAACCTAGTGACCGTTAGGATTTTTGGTGGGACTGAGATGCAACTCGGTAGGACCGATATGGTTAGGGTTAGGGCATAACGTAATCTCAGTGTGACCGATTACACAAACTCGGTGGGACCGATTTTGGTAATAAGCTAACCAGAGAGTTGGTCAGGCAAACTCGGTGGGACCGATTACACAAACTCGGTGGGACCGATTTTGGTAATAAGCTAACCAGAGGGTTTGCATTGTAATCTCGGTAGTACCGATTGCTCAAACTCGGTGAGACCGATTTTGGTAATGGACATACACGAATGGACATACACAGAGAGATTACAATCCCATCTCGGTGAGACCGAGATCCCTATCGGTGAAAACGATTTGCTAGGGTTTGTGACAGTGGCTATGACATTTGAAACTCGGTGCGGGATAGAAGAATCGGTGGGGCCGAGTTTGAACTTTTGGTTTAGGTCATATGTGGATGGGAAGGTAGTTTGAGGGTTGGAGCATATTCACTAAGCACTTTGAGCAAGCAAGCATTAGCAACACCTCATCCCCTCTTGATAGTATTGGCTTTCCTATAAGACTCATGTGATCTTGGATCACTAAAATAGAAATGTAGAGTCTTGATCTTGAAGCTGAGCCAATCCTTTGTCCTTAGCATCTTGAAGGGGTTCCACATCTCTAGTCCATGCCACTCCATGTTGAACTTATCTGAAACATACTAGGTAAAAGTGTTAGTCAACAAGAGATATGTTCATTAATTACCAAAACCACCCAGGGAGCACTTGTGCTTTCATACGCGCGGGGCCGGGCCCTGCCGACACAGAACGATCAATCCACTCCTCGTTCCCCCCTTTCCTACTTGTTGCTTGTGCGTCAAGGGGGACTCCTGAGCATCGCGACTCAGGAGCCTAACTTGTCGTGTAGCCCCTCACTCCTTAGTCCTGTCCTGGTTTCCAGTCGGGGCTAACGTCGGGTGAGGTATGCGCGGGGCCGGGCCCTACCGACATAGAGCGCGAGCAAGTAGGGGAGAAAAATGCAAATTCCTGGAAATTCAAAGCAAATATTATAGGCTATAGATTGTTTTACGATGCCAAACACAAGTTTAAACGCTTCCGCGAGGCATGGTGCATGCTGTAGGAATAAAAACAGGACAGAAGCCACGAAGGAATCACTCTCCAGTGGCGCCGCCTCCTGGGGCCGCAGAGCTGGCGGCACCGCGCTCGAGCAAGATGCTGAAGGCGCGGAATCTCTCCAGCAAAGCTTCGGCTCGGCCTTCCACGGCCTCAGCGGCAGTGGCGACAAGGTCGCCGCTCACGGTCTCTAGCAGGCTGTCGAGGTCGATGTTGGGGTCGCGCAGGTAGACGTGGCTGAGGATACGCGCCAGCGCCACCGAAGACAGGGCCACCGAAGACAGGGCATGCGCCTCGGCCTTGTCCGTGGGGCCAAGGCCGTCTACGACATCTTCAAGAGCACGGGCCAGGAAGGGGAGCAGCTTGGCGGGGCCGTGCTCCACGCCGGCCAGCGGCTCCTCCAAGCCGCTCTCGTAAAGCGTCTTCAGCGCGACACGAGCCCTCTTCTCCATCTTCGCAAAGGCCACCCGATCCTCTGCCAGGACCTTCGCCTTGGCGTCCAGCTCAACCCTCTCCGCCTGCAGCGACCGCTCCAGCGTCTCCAGTTCGCCGTGGCGGTCATCGAGCTTGGCGTCCTGGTCCTTGATGGCAGCCTCCCGAGCCTTCATCTCCTTCTCTTTCTCCTGGCGGCCGTGGACCTCCTTGGCGAGCTCGTCGCGCAGGCCTTGCAGCTCGACCTCCAGCTCCTTGCAGCGAGCCTTGGCAGCCGCAGCATCGCCCAGGGCAGCATCGCGGGTGGCCTTGGCTTGGTTGGCGGCCTGTTTCTCCCCACCGGAGGTCGCCACGGCCTGGCTTAGCACTGCTCGGACAGAGGCAACAGAACGGGCCCAGCCAGAAGCTAGCTCCAGGCGCCCAGACGCTAAGCGAGGGTCCGTGCTCAGAAGATCCTCCTGTAGCTGGCTCAGTTCGCTGGCGACCTGGTCTAGGACGGCGGCAGCGAAAGCAGAAGAAGTGGGAACCGGCGGAGCAGGCGAAGAAGACGGCGGCGTGATCACGGCTTGGCAGGAAGGAACCCCCTGGACCTTGGTCGCCCCGGCTGCAGCATCGAGCGCAGTCGACTCCAAGGTCAGCGGGGCCACGGGGGCTGACTCCTCGCCAAGGCGTCCCAGACGGCCTCACGAGGACGATCGGACCAGGGAGGCGCGAGCCGCGCCATCTTCCTCCCCAGCGGACGAAGGCACCGCCCCAACAGATGGACTCGCCCCAAGCGGAGCCGAAGAAGCCCCTCTCAACCTCTTCGCCGCAGGCGCCGTCCTGACAAGAGAATATGGATGTCAAGCCTCGGCGGCAGAAACCAAGCAAAGCGGGTATCAAGCACTTACTGGTCGTCGCTCACGGACCCAAGAAACTTCCGGCCGAACTTGAAGCCCGAGAGCCTGCAGCTTGGGTCAGCCTCGGGAGGCCCGGAAGCAGAAGCCACGTCGGGAGGGCTGGGGTTGGCTTCAGACCGCCCAGGGATCGGAGCGGACCCTGGGGGAACCAGCCCCGACATGCCCTTCCTTGTGATCAAGGGAGAGTCCTCCCCTCCTCGCCCGGCACTGGCATCGTCGTCATCCGACATGGAGCGGAGGGCCCGAGACCTGAGCCGAGGGAAGGAATCCCCCGACTCCTCGCCAGTCGCCTCGAAGACGGACTCTTCCTCCTTTGCCTCTTCTTCCTCCTCACTCTTGTTGGAGCTGCCGGAGGACACGTCCACCATCGCCAGCGCCGCAAGATCCTCGGGAGCTACCGCGGGCACCAGCCCCTCACCGTTGAAGGTGGGCATGGTGTTCACCACCTACTCCCAGTCGTCGCGAAGGAACAGGGGGACGGGGGCGCCCACCGGCTTCACCAAGTCTCCCCCAACCAAGGAATGGAGGGTCGCAACCAAATTCTCGTCGGTCAGGGCCTCCGAGCTCAGGCGCAAGGCGGCGCCTGCTTCCCCAAGCCTCCACAACGGGAGTGAGTGCTCCTGGAGTGGAGCCACCCGGTGCCCTAGGAACTCCCTCAGGAGCGAGGCCCCGGTCAGCTTTGCTGCCCCCAAGTTGCTTGGCCTCAGGTCTGCGTCCATCCTCTTCAGCACCGCCTTCGCACGGGGGCCGACAAGCTCCGCGCGGGACCATGCGTCGACGGCCTTGGGCTGCCCCGTAGGCAGCACCAGACGGGGGTGGAGATGCCCGACATCCACCATGACCCACTTGCTCCGGAAGCCTTCGATCCTCTTCCCAGGCTTCGAGATGGCATTGGAATTGGAGTATGCGATAAAGCTCACACACGCGGAGGCATGAACACCAGAAACCCGGAGAGAAAAATAGTGACGCAACAAGGCCACCGAGGGCTTTACTCCGACGTGAGCCTCACAGTAGTAAGAAAAAATCGCCAGGAGAAGAATAGAGTTGGGGTGGAGATGCAGAGCCTGCAAGTTGTATTGGCGGAGAACAGCAAAGAAGAATTCATAGAAAGGAGGCACCAGACCGGCGACAATGGCGCTCACAAAGAGCGGATAGAAGGTGCTCCCCTTGACTTCAGGCTGGTCGGAGCCGGCCTTGAGCACAGTCGCCCCCTTGCTGCCCTGCGCCACTGTCATCAGGCCCGTAAGGGCGAGGTTCTTCTCCGACAGGTTCAGGGAATCCAGGGCCGGCGAGTACCAGGCCTCGTTCGAGGACTTGCGAGGCGCCATGGCATGCCAGATGAGAAGGATTGAGATAGATCTGGAGGATTTCAGAAGCAAGAAGGAGGAGAGCGAGAAAGGGGATCTGGAGCAAGGCGAAGGAGAACAAAGCAAGTAAGTCTGGCCCGGGCACCTCTTTTGTTAGATGGACAGTTGCCAAGGCGTCGTGGGGAAGCGCAAACACCCACGTCCAATCAATCGCCACATGGCGCCCAAGGCCGCAGGCTGTTAGGGCCCGCGGCGCTTCGTGCTTGCCCCTTCGCTTTCCTGCTAGGCCAAGCCCGGGCGCGCCTTGGGCCCGGGGGCTACTGCCGGCGTTCTGGGAACGGGGGTCCCCAGACTTGCCTGCCTGCGGCCTGCGGTGTGGCTCAAGTGGGGGCCCAGTGCGGCCCATCTTCATCAGCTCAAGCTCAAGACCCTCGCGAGGGGCCAAGCCTCGCGGGGCGGATGATAGGAAGCTTCCTTAGAAGCAGCCTCATCAGGCAGGCTCGCGAGGAGGTGGAGAGATCAAGGCATGGGTATCTCACGAAGAGCCCGTGACGCAAGGCATGACGGTCGAGACCAGGCGGGCGCCGGCCTGCGTAGTGTCCTTGTTTCCCCTTTGGTGCAAAGGGGGAAAGCACATGCCGAGGCATCAGGCAAAGGTTGCCATTCTAGTGCAACGAGACCAAGACCAAGACCAGCAGAGCGGCCGGATGGAGGTCACCGTGGAGCCCAAGACGGCGTCATCACCAGTGCTTTTGGCAGCCGAAGACCACCTTTGGTCAGGATAACTTGTACTATATGTTCCCCTTCAAAATGGCCAATTGTTGGCGCCCTTCCCGCTCATTATTTGGGGAGAGGCCCAGGGCCTCTATAAATAGAGCTAGCCAACATAGAGATCTGGAAAAGAGAGATCAAGAGGAAAAACCCCAAGAACAGAGAGAAGACATCGAGAGATCTGGTAGAACCCTAGCAGAGAGAGAGAGGCGACTGAACTCACCCTAGCAGTTCATCGCACCGGCTCAAGAACACCTCTCGTGAGGCTGTTCTTCCTTTGTATTGTTCATCATCAGCCCCCTGAGGCAATCCACCACACCACACACTGGAGTAGGGTATTACACCACAACGTGGCCTGAACCAATATAAACCTTGTGTCCCTTGTGTTGTTCGTTGTTTCCAGCTTAGATCACGTGAGGAGATTGGACGTAGATCGGTAGGGGAGAGATATCCGCGCGCACCCCAGTGTTCGAACCTCAAGGGTCTGCCGGAACCCGAAATACGACAGCGGCAGCCCAAGACGAACATCATCCCGCCTCACCCCAAAGGAAAAACAGAGATAAAACAGCTCGGGGTCATACATACGACCCTCGGCAGGACCTAGACAATAGAGCAGTACATACCAGATCGATCTACGAATCGCGAAGACGTGCCTCGACACGCAACGCTGGCTACCTATTCGGAGGGGACAAGTCTAGCCATGCCCGGGCCGCAAACCGCAGACAGACTGTTGGAGTAATGGGCCACGGGTAGCCTAACCCGTTTCCCTGAACCTTTCAAGACGTTGGGGCTAGCTGCGCCCCTCAAGACATCAAGAAGAAGCGCCGCCTTCTGGTGGCCGGCTGTCCCAAGTGGTCGGCTGCCAAAAGGCGGCTAAGCTCAAGAAGGCGGCTCCAAGGCGGGCCGACTCCTGGCAGGCGGCCTCCAGAGAGGTCGGCTCCTAACAGGCGGCCCACGACGCCCTCGGAGTCTGCGCCCCCCATTAAGAAGACAAGACAGGGTGAAGCTACAGTGTAGCCCATCACCCCCGTATCCAGGCCCGGGCGTGGCCACAGTGCTCCGTACAGGCGGAGATTTCTGCCCGGCGCGGCACTGTTGCCACTCCACCCCTGACGTCACTACTGGCAGGCGCAGCCCTGTTCCCTCGACGACCCGTCGGTACGGCCTGCAGGCGGCGGGCCCTACCGGGCAGCGAGAGCCCGGAGGGCGACGAAGGCCTGACCAGTCAGACCCGGGGGAGGCCGACCTCTAGCGGGCGGCCCTCTCGTCCCTCGGGGTCCATGCGCCATTAACCAGATGAGACATGGAGTGGCTACAGTGATCGCCCACCAGTTGGCGGGACTGTAGCCACGCTTCCCCGACCAAGTACACGTCATTAGCATCACGGCTACAGTAACTAGCAGTCGGCAAGACCCGCGAGTGGTGGGAGCGGCCTATCGGCTCTGTACCAGACCAGTCGGTGGGGCCCACCAAGCGGCGGGCCCTAGCTGCCGGCGGAGAAGCCAGCGATCAGAGACACGGACAGCCGGGACCTACACCCAGCCGAATTACCATTGTACCCCTGGGGGGGTAGTCCTATATAAACCCCCAGGGCACCCATGCAAAGGGTTCCGAACCTGTTAGAACTAGACTCATACCTACAGGAAGGAGAGAGCGTGCCTGCCTTCTTCTACCTCTAGCATACAACTCGAGGAGCACCATTTGTACTCACTAGTGCCTTAGTGAACATGCGGAGACCCCGCAGAGCAGGACTAGGGGTGTTATCTCCTAGGAGAGCCCCGAACCTGGGTAAAGTGCGCTGGCGTTCGTGTCTACGCCTCATCCCGCTTCCAGGCACCAGTGACGTTCTACTCGCTCCCACCATGATAAGCCATCCTTTGGCATATGTCGCACCCAACCCCCGACATTTGGCGCCCACCGTGGGGCGAGGTGCGCCGTCTCACGGAGACCTGTTCTGGACGGGAACCTTGTTCCTTCCTGGCGAGCGCAGCCAGCCCGGCACGCCAGACGGTGTGTGCGCCGATGCGTTGCACGACGCGGAGGTTGCCTGTGCGGCGAGCTGCCTCACCAATCTTGTTGGCGAGATTCGCCTCTCCGACGAGCCCGCGTTTGATGCGGGCATAGAAGGCCCCGAAAGCTGCCTCGTCAACCTCCTCGATCAGCTCCACGTCACCAGCGAGCCTACTCTGGACTTGGAGTCGGTTGGCTCCACTGACCCGATGCTTGTCGACTCCGACATGGCGTCGCTTGACGCGTTCCCCACAAATGTGGTGGTCTATGACAAACCGCTTCCTCGCGCGGACAGCAGAGGCATCACCGTCACGGAGGTGCTTGTCATCAGCCACGACGAGCACTCTGGCAGAGGTGGCCAGGATCCATTGCAGGCGGCGATGCAAGCCCTGACCGCGCCCATCCCAGAAGACGCCGATGCGGGGACGCTGGAGGCACGCCGTGTCCAGCTCGTCGAAAGCGCCAATCGGCTGGCTAGCATGAGACGCCTGTCCGAGGCCTACCAGCGTGAGATAGACCGTGCCGTCTGCGGCACACCGGCTCCTGGTGGGCCTAGCCACATTGGCCTGATCCGGCAGCGTGGCGCGACCATCGCCAGCATGTCCGGGACAGATCGTCCTGTCTACGCCACGCCTGCAGAGAATATACGAGCTGCCCAGGTGGCGGCAGACGAGCTAGACAAGCTCGAGGCCGACGAGCGTCGCCACATGACGGAGCACATCCACAGCTCCTTGACGCGGCTGCCGAGCAGCAAGAGGCCGGTTGCCACGCTGAAGCACCCAATAGGCGAAACGATGATCCGCCTCCTCGCCGGGACCAAGGCGCGACATCCCGGACGCCGACTGGTCGCGTCCGCGATAGGAGAGACAAGGAGTTGGCTGCTAGCCACAGCCGGACTCGCATCACCATCGAGCGCGACCAAGACGGCTGCCCAAGAATTGTGTGGTGACGAGACGACTGTCCGCCTTCCCCTCCCCGCAGGGTGAGGTGCATTTCCCCGCCGCGTATTGACCACCTGACACTCAGCGACCGCCTCGATCGTCGAGAAGGAGTCGGAGAGAATGAGGCCCGCCACCGGATCGACCGCCTCAACCAATCCCTGGCACTAGAAGAAGAAGACGAGCTGGGTCCGCCTTGTTTTGGCCCCGCATCCGAGATGAGCCCTTCCCCAAAGGGTTCATGCTCCCGAGAGATACGCCCAAGTACACCGGCTCCGTGAAGCCGGAGGACTGGCTGGTCGACTACTCCACAGCCGTCAGCATCGCCAACGGCAACAAGTGCGTTGCCGTGAAGTACGTTCCGCTCATGCTCCAGGGCACAACCCGGACGTGGCTGAACAACCTGAAGCCCCGCAGCATCAACAACTGGGTTGATTTCACTGAAGCCTTCATCCGCAACTTCACCAGCACGTACAAGCGGCCGCCCAAGCCTCGTCAGCTCTCTTATGCGTCCAAGGCCCCAGCGAGTCGACTCGTGACTACCTCACGCACTGGGCCGAGCTGCGCAACTCCTACGAGGGCATGCACGAGGTGCAGGCCATTGAGTACTTCACTGCCGGGTGCCGAGAAGGCACCCTCCTCAAGCACCGGCTTCTCTGCGACGAGCCGGCGACCCTTGATGAACTGCTGATCATAGCAGACAAGTATGCCACGGCCGACTCCTCCATGAAGGTAGAAATCCAAGTTGACGCATCTAACAAAGTGGCTCCTCATGCTCCTCGGACTCCGGCTGGCGACACTAGTCGGAGTCAGTGACCGAATGACAACAAGCGCAAGGCCATGCAGCCGGCTCCCACAAGCCGGCAGGTGGCGATAGTCGAGGGTCAGCAGCCAGGAGGGCAGCCTCCACCCAAGCGTTAGAAGGGCGGCAAACCCAACTGGTTTCCCGCCTTCTCATATGAGCAGACTCTCGATGCACCCTGCAAGTTCCACAATGGCGCCAATCCGTCCAACCACACCACTCGGAAATGCCACTGGCTCACCAGGATCGCCAAGCATGATGGACTCCCGCCTCCTCCGCCTGCCGGCCCGCCGCCTCCTCCTCCCCAGCAACCGGCGGTTCGGCCAGTCGGCGCCATACAAGATGAATACCCTGAAGAGCATGGAGCTTATGTCGTGTTCACCAGCGTGGCCGGCAATAGGCACAGCAGACGGGGGCGACAGCAAGAAGTAAATGTAGTCGCATCAGACACCCCCGAGTTCATGCATTGGTCTAAGAAGCCCATCAGCTGGAACAGGGCTGACCACCCGGAGGTGATGCCCAATCCCGGTCCTTATGCCCTGGTTTTGGATGCCACTTTTGCTATAGAGAGGCGGGCTGCTCGCTTCTCTCAAGTCCTGATAGATGGCGGCAGCAGCATCAACATCCTGTACCAAGACACTATGGAGAAGTTAGGGATCAAACAAAGACAACTTCAGCCCAGTCGGACTGTATTCCATGGCATAGTTCCTGGCCTTTCCTGCTCACCAATCGGCAAGACTCAAATTGACGTCCTCTTCGGAGACAAAGAACACTTTCGCCGAGAGCCAGTCTGGTTTGAGGTGGTGGACCTTGAGAGCCTTTATCACGCACTGCTTGGCCGGCCTGCTCTAGCCAAGTTCATGGCGGTCCCCCACTGTGCCTACCTCAAGATGAAGATGCCAAGCACCAAGGGAATCCTAACCATAACTGGGGACTACAAGAAGTCATCCGCCTGCGCGGCAGACAACAGTCGGCTAGCCGAGTCCCTCGTGATCGCGGCTGAAAAGCGGCTCCTTAATCGGGTTGTGGCAATGGCAGGCAAGCAGCCAGAAATGTCATCCGACCCCAAGGAGTCGGAAGCCGAGGGCTCGTTCAAGCCGGCCAAAGAAACAAAGAAGATACCTTGGACCCGGAGCACCCGGAGAGACACGCTGTCATAGGTGCGAACCTTGACAACAAATAGGAAAGCGAGCTCATCGATTTCCTCTGTGAGAATCGGGACATCTTTGCATGGTCTCCCAAGGACATGCCAGGTGTTCTGACGGATTTCACCGAGCACAAGCTACATGTCCGACCTGATGCCAAGCCAGTCAGGCAGCCCTTGCGCCGCCTGTCAGAAGAGAAGATAAGAGTTGTTGGAGAAGAGATAGCCCGGCTTCTAGCAGCCGGCTTCATCACGGAGGTGTTCTTTCTCGAATGGTTAGCCAACCCAGTCCTTGTGCTAAAGAAGAATAAGCAGTGGCGCATGTGTATTGATTATACCAGCCTCAACAAAGCTTGGCCCAAAGACCCATTTGCTTTGCCAAGAATTGACCAAGTAATTAACTCCACAGCTAGATGCGAGCTGTTGAGCTTTTTGGATGCATACTCAGGGTATCATCAGATCAAGCTGAACCTGGCCGACAGGCTGAAGACCGCCTTCATCACGCCATTCGGAGCCTTCTGTTACCTGACCATGATGTTTGGCTTGAGAAATGCCGGTGCCAGGTTTCAGTGTTGCATGCAGAAGTGTCTCCTCAAGCAACTCGGCAGAAACGCCCACGTCTATGTGGACAATGTTGTGGTGAAGACGGGGAAGCGTGGAACGCTGCTAGAAGACCTCAAGGAGACCTTTGAAAACTTGCGCCGATTTCAGATCAAGCTCAACCTAGAGAAATGCGTCTTTGGAGTACCAGCCAGCCAGCTTCTTGGCTTCCTGGTCTCAGAGCATGGCATAGAGTGTAACCGTGTGAAGATCAAGGCCATCGAGAGGATGGAGGTGCCCACCCGACTGTTGGACGTGCAAAAATTCACAGGCTGCTTGGCATCCATTAGCCGTTTCATCAGTCGACTGGGCGAGAAGGCTCTTCCCCTGTACCAGCTCATGAAGAAGACCACTTTTTCGAGTGGAACGACAAGGCGGATGAAGCTTTTCACCAGCTCAAGAAGATGCTGACCACTCCGCCCGTCCTGGCGGCTCCGACTGCTAAGGAGCCCATGCTTCTCTACATCGCCGCCACCAGCCGGGTGGTCAGCACAGTCATAGTTGTGGAACGCGAGGAAGAAGGCAAAGCACTACCAGTCCAGAGGCCGGTGTATTACCTGAGTGAAGTGTTGTCCGCCTCCAAGAAGATCTACCCGCATTATCAGAAGATGTGCTACGGCATACACTTCGCCGCCAAGAAGCTGAAGCCATACTTTCAAGAGCACCCAATCACTATTGTCTGTACTGCTCCTCTTGCTGAGATCATTGGAAGCCGAGATGCTTCGGGTCGAGTGGCCAAATGGGCCATAGATTTGGCCCCCTACACCATCTACTACTAGCCTCGCACCGCCATCAAGTCACAAGCACTGGCCGACTTCCTCGTCGACTGGGCCGACACCCAGTACCAGCCGCCAACGCCGGACTCCACCCATTGGCGGATGCACTTTGATGGTTCCAAGATGCGCACTGGTTTGGGAGCCAGCATCGTCCTCACCTCTCCCAAAGGCGAAAAGCTCAAATATGTGCTGCAAATCCACTTTGCCGCCTTCAGCAACATTGCTGAATACGAAGCACTCATTCACGGGCTCCGGCTTGCCAAGGAACTCGGCATTCGTCGGATCCTGTGTTTATGGAGACTCTGACTTGGTGGTCCAGTAGTCATCAGGCAACTGGGACGCCAAAGATGCAAACATGGCAAGCTACCGCTTCCTCGTCCAGCAACTCAGTGGATACTTTGAAGGGTGCGAGTTCCTACATGTGCCAAGAAATGACAATGAGCAAGCAGATGCCTTGGCATGAATCGGCTCCACCCGGCAAGCAATACCAACCGGCGTCGCCCTGCAACACCTCCTTAAGCCGTCCGTCAAGCCATCGCCAGAGTCAGATTCCATCTTCGTGCCGGCTCCTCCTGAAGCAGTCGGATCCGACTTGAGGACCTCGGCAGCCGGCGAGGGGAATTCAGCAGGCGGCCCGGGGACTGCAGCAGCCGCACCCGACCCGGGGACTTCAGAACCCAGCCCAGGGACTGCTGCAGTCGGCCCGGGGACTTCATTGACTCAGCAAGCGGCAGCCGACTCCAACCCGCCGCTTCTTAGCCCAACCGCCCTCGTTCAAGTTGCAGTCCTGGCAGTCGAAGAAATAGCAGCACCTTCATGGGCACAACCCATCCTCAACTTTCTGGTGAATAAAGAGCTGCCGACTGATGAGATCTCGGCCCGGCAAGTATAATTCCGGGTAGCAGCGTACACCATTGTCAACAGAGAACTTGTGAGGCGTAGTGTCACTGGTGTGTACCAGCGCTGCGTGGAGCCAGAGCAAGGTCAAGCAATCCTCAAATATATCCACCAAGGCGAGTGTGGCCACCACGCGACTTCAAGAGCACTTGTTGCCAAAGCTTTCCGCCATGGGTTTTTCTATCCGACTGCTCTAGAAGACGCCAAAGGCTTGGTCCAGAAATGCAAAGGGTGCCAGAAGTTCCGCTCCAAGCCACATCAGCCGGCTTATGCACTCAAAACCATCCCTATTGCCTGGCCCTTCGCTGTCTGGGGGCTAGATATGGTGGGACCATTCAAGACAGCACGCGGCGGCATGACTCATCTGCTTGTCGCGGTGGGCAAGTTCACCAAAGTGGATAGAAGCAAAACCAATCAAGAAGTTAAATGGTCCGACTGCTGTGACTTTCATCACCGACATCACCATCCGGTATGGCATATCACACAACATCATCACCGACAACGGCATAAACTTTGCAAAAGGAGCCTTGGCCTGTCTCTATGCGACGCAGGACATCCGACTGGACTTAACATCCGTTGACCATCCGCAGTCAAACGGCCAAGTGGAGCAAGCGAACAGCCTCATTTTGTCCGGCATCAAGCCCCGACTGGTCGAACCTCTGGAGCACTCGGCCGGCTATTGGCTCGATGAGCTGCCGGCCGTCCTCTGGAGCCTGCGCACAACTCCGAACAAGTCAACCGGCTTCACGCCCTTCTTCCTCGTCTACGGTGCCGAAGCCGTCATCCTGATGGACATAGAATTCGACTCTCCTCGAGTCACCATGTACACGAAAGAGGAGGCAAAAGAAGCACGAGAAGATGACGTCGATCTGCTGGAAGAGGGCCGGCTGTTGGCACTCAGCCGGTCCACCATCTACCAACAGAGTCTACGCTGATACTACAACCGGAAGGTCAAGCCAAGATCCTTCCAAGAGGGAGACCTTGTGCTCCGGCTGATCCAGCGAACAGCCGGCCAACACAAGCTCTCGGCACCTTGGGAAGGCCCCTTCATCATCAGCAAGGTGTTGGGCAATGACTCCTACTACCTCATCGATGCTCAGAAGCCTCGAGCACGCAAAAGAGACGACTCCGGCAAGGAGACGGAACGACCATGGAATGCAAACCTCCTCCGAAGGTTTTACAGTTGATGCAGTATGTACCAAGCCAACTTTTGTATTAAGTATGAAGACTCCGGGTCCCCCGAGAAGAGCTCGGGGACTGCCCTCCTTTATCTATATGATAAGTATTATGCCTATGAATGTGTTAGTACACCTGGCACCGGGTTCGACCAGTCGACCCGGGGGCTCACCGCCTTGTACTATGTAATGCTTCCAGCAGCCGGACAAGTAATGTGTTGGCACTTAAGCCTTCTCCTGCCAAAGCCGTAGCTCACAGAGCGGCTGTCCGGTAGGCAGGAGTCAAAGGCAGGAAAGGGTGCCCACATGAAAAATGGCTAAGGACCCAAAAGCATGTACATAGTTCAAGCCGGCTCCCCGCCTCGCCGACCGGCTGCTGCGCAGCCGGCCGGCCTGCTTCTACTTAAATTGCTAAATGCTCTAGTCAGCTAAGTACTTGCCTTCCCGAAAGTGGCTAAGTACTTGACCCAGCCACAGTCCACAGAGCGGCTGTTCGGCTCACAAGACGACAACTGAGGGAGGGCGGCAAAGGAAAAAGGCCAAGGAGCAGAAAGCAAGAAAAGATAGAACTCGGCAAAAATATTTACATATCAAAAGGCCCTTGGCAAACATTCAACAGAAGTTTGAAATACACTCCGTGGGTGGAATTGTGCGAAGCTAACAAAGTTTGTCAAGACTGATAAGCAGGAAAAAACAAAGATAAATTGGAGGCCTAGGGAGCAGCAGACGGGTTCGGCAGAACGGTGGAGTCGGTGCTGCCGGTTGGTGGAGCGGCTGGCTGGTCAGTCTCCGCTTGGTCACCTCCAGTGGCAGTCGGCTCGCTCGGGCGTGGCTCGTTGCTGGAGGCACGGTCAAGCTGAGGCTGGCCGTCCGCTTCACCTTCTGGCGCTTCCTCTTCACCTTCCTCGTCCTCCTCGTCTTCTGCCTTGTCGCTGGAGTCGATCACTTCGGCCGAATCCTCGCCATCCTCTGGGTTTAGCCCGAACCACTCTGGTGGCGCCTCGGCGCCATTCTCAGCCAGCTCCGGGACGAAGACGCTGATGTTGGTGAACTCGGCGATCGCTGCCGCCCACTTGATGAGATCACACTCCACCGCCATTAGCTCCTCCCAGGCCTCCTGTCGAAACATGGTCAACTGGGCTAGATTTAGCACAGGGTACCACGCCTTGACGAACTCCAAGGCCCGACGTGCTCCAGCCCGGGCCGAGGAGCCCTTCCAAGCCTCAAGACGGCCGGCCGCCACTTCCAGCCAGTCGGCAGTCCGGCTGGGAGTGTGCGAAGCCGGCATGTCTGGCCACAGGGCGGAGATCGCTTGGGCCCCGACACGCTGAAGATGACGCAGCATCCGATGAGCCGGCCGAAGGCGGGCCTGGATGCTGAGAAGCTGGTCACTAAGGGACCGGGGGCATCGGCAGCAATATGCGCTCCCTCTGCCCTCCGTTCCTCGCGATAGGCCTCGATAGCCTAGTTGGCCGCGCCGGAGTAGCCAAGGAAGAAGTTTACGTCGACCATGTCTTGAATCTCGCCGAAGTCGGCAGTCAGCAATGCCTCCTTATCAGTCCAGGCGGAGCGTTCGGTCTCGAACTCAGCAAGGAGACTGGACTCCTTCACCTCCGCCTCCTTCTGGGCCGTCTTGAGAAGCTCCGCCTGCTCCGCCAGTTGCGTGGCCAGCTGGTCACGCTCCTGGGCCAGCTCGTTGCACTCCGCCTCCTTGGCGCGCAAGGCGGTCTTGGCATCACCAAGCTGCTGCTGCAGGGCAGCGTTGGCCTCTGCAAGAAGGGATAAAGAAAAAGGCGTCAGTATCAACAAAGAAAAAGAGCAGTTGCCGGGAAGATCCGGCCCGACTGCTCAGTAGTCGGCCCGAATCTCGGGGACTACAGCCCGCGGGTGCGCCAGCACGCCCCCGTAGAGAAAGAAAACTAGGACTTACTTCGGCTCTCCGACAAGTCGACGGCTCGTCGGTCCATCTCTCGGACGTTAGAGTTGAAGGCGACTGCGTGGAGGTTGTGATAGTCCTATAATGAAGATAGCAGACGAAGTTAGTACTTGGAGCTCGCCAATTAAAGCTTCGAGCCACCTGCTCAGCAGCGAGCCCGAAGCTCGGGGACTACACCCAGTGGGTGCGCTGGCGCGCCCCCACAGAAAAGTATAAGAAATGCAAGAATCAAAGATGAAGGAGCATACCCAGATGGCTGCTCGCGACTCCAGGAATTCCTGGTTGCACCACTTCAGGGCGTCGACTTTGGCTCGAAGTTTTCCTTGGACGTCCAGGATCGCCTGGTTCAAAGGGCCCATCCCGCCTCCCCGCACCCAATCAGCAGGGGCGGCGCTGGTCGCCTCGGCGTCCGGGATCGAAGAGCTCGCGGCACCGACTTCCAGCGGGCGCGGCGCCGAAGCCGCCTTTGCAAGCCGGCGGCGCGAGGGTGTGCGGACCTCGGGAGTTGGGCCCGTCACCATCTCGCCCTCGGCTGGTGGCGCTGGCGGGTCAGCTAGCTGCTTGTCCCACGCTCCCTCAGACATCGGTGGTGGAGGCACGACTATGTCCGGCATGACGGCGTCGCCGCCTTCCCTCTCCATGATCAGGTGATCATCGCCGGCACCCCCAGTCTGCGCCACAAACTCTGGCGGTGGCGGCGTAGAGTTCAGGGGAGCAACGAATAGCGGAACCTGGCGTCGTGCGGCTTCTTCAAGCTGCTTCTTCATGGTGGCATCGGCCTCGGCCTCGGCAAGCTTCTTCAGCGCGCGGCCTCCGCTTTGTCTGCCTCCGCCTTCTCCCAGCGGGCGGCCTCCTGCTCCTCACGCGCATTTCGTTCCTGCGCCTCCCGGAGGTCGGCCGCAGGATCGATTCGCCGGCTTGTGATGGAGGCCTCCGCCGACCCGATAACGGAGGTGGCGGCCAACTTCTTGAGTGAGAGCGGAGCCCTAAGTCAAGAAGACAAGGAGAGGAAGCTCAGATAGAAAAACCAAGAAAGGAAGGCACGAGAAAAACATACTTACGCCGACACCATGGGAGGCGCCTTTGGGAGTTTTTGAAATTTGGCCGCCTTCGCGGCGGCTTCCTTCCGCCTGGTCGCCACAGTCGGGTTCTTGGCCTTCTTCGGCGCGCTGCCAAACAAGGCAGCGCCCTGTTTACGCTTTCGCGTACCGCCTCGGGCGTTCGACTCGGCGGAGGGGCCCGCGTCCACCTTGCCGGCGCCTCGTGAAGGGCGTGACTCCTCCTCCTCGAAGTCGTCCGGCCACATCTCGGTGCCGCCCCCCTCTTCGGAGCCACCTGCTCCGTAGATGCCGCCTGTGGCATCATCTTCCAAGGCGGCCGCCCCCAAGTCGGGGTCGTCCACGACCCTCACAGCTCAGTCCGGTAAGTAGGGGCCGCCCGCCCCCATGATGGCGGCCGTCGCCTCCGACATGTAGATCTGTTTCAAAAAAGTAAGAGGCCGACTGGTCGATACAACAAGCCGGAATCAAGATAAAGCACGAAAGAGGGAAAAGGTTGAAGAGCTTACGGCAGGCAGTGGGTCCGCGCGGGAGTACGACTGCTTGCCGAACTGCCAGGACCCCTCCAGCTTGAGGTCGGAGATCTCATTCACTAAGTTTGCCACCTCGGCAGCCGGCATCTCCTTGGTACTCAGCGGGCATGGGTCGCAGTTCCCACTCATCCGGCTGATCAAGTGAGGCCGGCCTTGGAGCGGGAGAACCCGACGCGCGACGAAGGCGACCAGCAAGTCGTACGCCTTGAGGCCTTTGGCTTCGGTCAGCACTCGGAGCCGGTTAATGGCGGCGGCGCCGTCTGCTGACACCGACTTCGGCTTGTAGCCCTAGTTGGCCCGAGGCTCAGCCGGTGGGCCGACTTCATAGGCTGGCAGGTTGATGAAGTCGACGGTCGGGTTGACATTCTCCACATAGAAGTAAGATTGCTGCCACATCTTGACCGACTGTGGCAGCTTGATGGAGGGGAAGGCGTTCCTTGGAGACAGACGGCGCACGTCGACGAAGGCGCCGAACTGGGCAGCCACCTCCCGGACGGAGGTGCCCAACTTGGTATAGAAGAATGCTCCCCACAACTCGATGGTGGGGAGGATGCCAAGGTAGCCTTCGCACTCGTGACGAAGGCGGACAGAAGCATCACAGTATTGGGCGTGATGTGACGCGGTTGGAGATGGTAGAACTCAAGGAATGAGCGGAGAAGCCGCTCGCCAGCAGGCCGAAGCCACGGATGAAGTGCGAGCAGAAGACGACCCACTCGCCCTCCCCCGGCGCCGGCGAAATACCCCCCTCTGGAGGCACGCGCGCCTTCACGTAGCCCGCGCCGGGAAGGCACCGTGTGTCGCAGAGGAAGGCGATGTGGTCGTCGTTGACGTTTGACCCGTCCCAATCTCCTCCCCGCTCGCGTGCCATGAAGAGCTCGAAGAGGAAAATGGCGCGGCAAGGGAGCTGAGGATCGAAGCAGGGCTAAGAGGGCTCGGGGTGGAAGAGCTCGACGGAAACGAGCGGCGGCAGCACTCCGGCGGAGCTCGGGGGTGCTACGGCGAGAGGGAGAAGGAGGAGGAAAGAATGGGGGCATGCGTGCTCCGCCGCTCCCCCTCCTCCCCCTTCTTATAGCCAACGGGCTATGAAGCCGAGGGGGCGGGTGTGGGATCGTGGGATTAACTATGCCCACGACCCCACGTCCCCATGTTTATCACGCAAGTACTGCACGTAGTATCTCCTCGGAGAAGCTCAACCGGCCGCCTAACCGCAGCGGATCCGCTCGCATGCCAAGGCCCGGTAGTGGTGGGCCCGGCTGCTGTCGTGTCCCATCACACGCGTGGGCTGACAGGTTGGCCCGGCTGGCTGACGCCAAGTGGCATGCCCACAGCGGGCGGCGGGCCTGGAGGCTTCGCTAGTACGCCACCTGGTTCCCGCCGTTGCGTTCGAAGTTTTCGGACGAGTTCGTCTGGTCGTGGCCGACTCCTTCCACGTGGCACGCTAGGAGTCGGATGACGCTTTAGACCAGAGCACTCGGAGAAGGAAACTGCTGAGGCTTCTCGGCTAATCAGCTGCGATGCCTCACCAGCTTCGGGGACTACTGTCGGAGTAATGGGCCACGGGTAGCCTAAACTGAGTCCCTGAACCTTTCAAGACGTCGGGGCTGGCTGCGCCCCTCAAGACATCAAGAAAAAGCGCTGCCTTCTGGTGGCCGGCTGTCCCAAGTGGCCGGCTGCCAGAAGGTGGCTAAGCTCAAGAAGGCGGCTCCAAGGCGGGCTGACTCCTGGCAGGCGGCCTCCAAAGAGGCCGACTCCTAACAAGCGGCCCATAGCGCCCTCGGAGTGTGTGCCCCCATTAAGAAGACAAGATAGGGTGAGGCTACAATGTAGCCCATCACCCCCGTATCCAGGGCCGGGCGTGGCCACAGTGCTCCGTACAGGCGGAGATCTCCGCCCGGCGTGGCACTCTTGCCACTCCACCCCTGACATCACTACTGGCAGGCGGAGCCATGTTTCCTCGACGACCTGTCGGTACAGCCTGCAGGCGGCGGGCCCTACCGGGAAGCGAGAGCCCGGAGGGCGGCAAAGGCCTGACCAGTCGGACTCGGGGGAGGCCGGCCTCTAGCAGGCGGCCCTCTCCTCCCTCGGGGTCCATCCGCCATTAACCAGATGAGATTGGGAGTGGCTACAATGATCGCCCACCAGTTGGCGGGACTGTAGCCACGCTTCCCCGACCAAGTACACGTCATTAGACTCACGGCTACAGTAACCAGCAGCCAGCAAGACCCGTGAGCGGCGGGAGCGGCCTGTCGGCTCCATACCAAACCGGTCGGCGGGGCCCACCAAGCGGTGGGCCCCAGCTGCCGGCAGAGAAGCCGACGATCAGAGACACTGACAACCGGGACCTACACCCGGCCGAATTACCATTGTACCCCTAGGGGGTAAGCCTATATAAACCCCCCAGGGCACCCATGCAAAGGGTTCCCAACCTGTTAGAACTAGACTCATACCTAGAGGAAGGAGAGAGTGTGCCTGCCTTCTTCTACCTCTAGCATACAACTCAAGGAGCACCATTTGTACTCACTAGTGCCTTAGTGACCATGCGAAGACCCCGCAGAGCAGGACTAGGGGTGTTATCTCCTAGGAAAGCCCCGAACCTGGGTAAAGTGCGCTGACGTTCGTGTCTCCGCCTCATCCCGCTTCCAGGCACCAGCGACGTTCTACTCGCTCCCACCATGATAAGCCATCCATTGGCATATGTCGCACCCAACCCCCGACATGGACTCCATCTAATCTACGTCGCGATGCGGCCCAATATAGAGGCGCCGCACACCCACTCTACTTCACCGATGAAGTAATAGAGCATGAATTCCCAGAAGGGTTTAAACCCATGAATTCGAATCATACGATGGAACAACTGATCCCGCGGTATGGATCGAGGATTTTATTCTCCATATTCATATGGCTCGCGGAGATGACCTTCTTGCCATCAAATACCTCCCACTGAAACTCAAAGGACCAGCAAGGTACTGGTTAAACAGTCTGCCTGAAAACTCTATTGGCAGCTGGGAGGATCTGGAAGACGCCTTCTGCGACAACTTCCAAGGTACATATGTCCGGCCACCAGGCGCCGATGACTTAAGTCACATCGTCCAGCAGCCTGGAGAGTCAGACAGGAAGCTCTGGACCAGGTTCTTAGTTAAAAAGAACCAAATCGTAGACTGTCCAGACGCGGAGGCCCTAGCGTCCTTTAAACACACTGTTCGGGACGAGTGGCTTGCCCGCCACCTCGGTCAGGAAAAACCAAAATCCATGTCAGCCCTTACCACTCTGATGACCCGCTTTTGTGTGGGAGAAGACATCTGGCTCACTCGTAGAAGCAACATCGCCAGCGACCTAGGCACTTCTGAAGTTCGAGACGGCAACAGCAAACCACGACGCAACAAGCACAAATGTGGAAATAGTAATGAGGGAGCACACGACACAACGGTCAACACCGGATTCATTGGCCCCAAACCCGATCAACAGAAGAAGCCATTCAAGACAAACAGAGACGGAATATCCAATTTGGATAAGATATTGGATAGGCCCTGCCAGATTCATGGCCACCCTAATAAACCAGCTAATCACACCAACAGAAGTTGTTGGGTCTTCAAACAGGATGGCAAGTTAAATGCCGAATACAAGGGGAAGAGGCCGCCCGACGACGACGACGAAACTCGCCAACCCAACACCGGGGGTCAGAAGAAGTTTCCCCCCGAAATAAAGACAGTGAACATGGTACACATGACACAATCCCCTATAGGGGAACACACGGAGCGCTCTGTCCGCACAAAGGATCATACTACGGCTACCTCAACCGGACTACACAACGTGGGTATCATACCGCATACCTCGTCGGCCATTAAGCCACCGGTCTCCATTCAACATGACCGTTCAATACCCATACAGGACTAGCATTTCGGCTTTCGTCGCCCGCCTCATATACCTGTGAAATCTATACCGCGCATACATAACTATGCATTTAAAATACCCTGGGCACCAGCGGAAGCACAATACGGGCGGACCTGCAAGCACTCCCATAACCTTCCCTTTTTTCTAACTACTTTTTCTTCTTCCTTTTTTTCTTCTTCCTCTGCACAAGTGGCTCAATGGCTGGCCACGGACTCTGTCGAAGTTCAGGTTCGTACACTCACCAAAGGGATATTTCCGTCAAGGAGTCCCTTCACCGAGGATAGGCGGCGCAGACGTGCTATAGGAGGTCCAAAATAACTTTTTGTAGACCGCACTCTCTATTTCGAGCCTGTAAGGTGCCTTTTTCCTCCGCCTTCGACCCCTGGCATGTCAAATAGCCGGGGTTGCAGCTTTGTTATCTATATAAATGATTGGCACATCACTCAGATCCTAGTAAAAATAATCCACTCTTTTCTAAAGAACCGAGTTTTGCCCCTACGGTTGTTTTAAGCATACACCTTGGCATAACTTGCCAGGGGCTCGGTATGGGAACAAACAAGTTGCCGACAAGTCCGAACAACTCTATAGCGTACTTTGGCATCGCGAGTTTGGCCTTATATGCATCAGCTCCGAATCATGTCTTGGGTCAATAGTTGGGTTGCCCGGATCCTGTGCTTGCTATCCTACGTTCCGCTCTATCGGCTAGGGTAGTAAAGGTAGAACTACTGCAATCGTGCTTCCCGTTCACCTGGTTAAGCACCTCAGTACAGAAAGCCGAATACTGACTGTCATGATGCCGCGAGAGCTGGTCAACCACTCGATGGCTTATTGGAATCTTTCGCGATTCCCTTCGTGTCATACGAAGGACCTCTTTCCGGTCAAATATGTAAGCGCATCGTATGAATAAGACGCATACATACCAGGGGCTATGTCGTAGACCCACCATAAAACTCCTATGGCTAAGTGAAAGTTTTAACGCCCTATAGTCTGGTTGCCTGGTTCGCCGCATTGACACCTCCTTCACGGACGAAGACGTTGGGTCAAGAGTGATCAGATGCTTTCCCGAACACCCCCGTACTTCCAACGAGGGGGCTGGACCCGACGACTGGAAAACTTTCAGATCATATACAAACGGCCGCAAAGGAGGAACAAAAGCCTTTAGGCAAAATTAAAATATAGACTGATTATAAAAATTGTCTTTTACAATTCACAAAGAGTTCACTCGAACATTATGCCTTTCGAACATTGGCCCTCTATCAAGCGGGAAGCCTCTAAGACGTCCTCAAAATAATGCTCTGGCGCGTGATGGTCCTTCCCCTTGGGTGGACCCTTCGCTGCAACATCGACGGCCTTCATCGTCCCCCAATATGTCTTGACTCGGGTAAAGGCCATTCGTGCACCTTCAATGCACGCCGACCGCTTCACGACGTCGATACGTGGCACCACATTAGCAAGCCGCCGCACCAAGCCGAAATAGCTATTCGGAGTCGGCTCGGTCGGCCACAGCCGGAGTATGAAGTTCTTCATGGCAGCGCCGGACATCCTGTGAAGCTCGGCCCATTGGGACATCTGTTCATTCAGCAGCAGAGAGCATTTTGATGCACCAAATTGTGACCAGAAAAGCTCCTCCGTTGCATATCCCTCGCGAGCTTGGTAAAGTTGCGCCGCATCGGAAGAAATCTTCCGCAGGTCCAAAACACATCCGGAGAACTCCACACTTGGTTAAGCTGAGCATAATTCGGATCACCGAACTTAGTCTGTAATAAAAAGGGCTTACCAGCCGCAATCTCCCCAGCTTGCAGGATCTCCTCACGGGCCGCTCTAGATTCGGACCGCACTTCTTTCGCCTCTCGCAAGGCCTTGTCAAGCTCAGCCGTTTTGGCTTTATTCTCCTTTTCTAGGAATTCGCAGCGGCTAGCAACATTTTTCAGTTCGAGTGCCATCGTGGATATTTTCTCCTCGCCTTGGCGCCGAGCAGCTTGTTCGGCCTTTAACTCGGCCGATGCCTTTTCGGCAGCCGCACTACTAAACCAGGCCATCTCCTTGGTCCGGGCTAGCTCTGCTTGAAGAATCTCAACGGCGGCGGCACTATCTGCAGCTATGCATATTCCAGTATGCAACTTTCAGCATCACACTTATATTACAAACACGTATATGTAAGGATTACTCCAAATACATACCTTGCGACTCGTCAAGACGCCTGTTGATAAGCGCGATATCATTATCCGCTTCATCAATCCTATGTTGCAAATCCGCAACCTCTATAGTTCGGGCAGTTTCCGGGGAGGTCACTACCTGTGTTTCAATTAGTCATATTATTCCCTAGGCATATCTTTTGATCCTCTGATCGCCTCCCTCAGGAAGCCAATCAGAGTCTCAGGGGCTACTATCTATACATAGGTGTATAAAACACAATCAAAAACATATTACAGTACAAACCTCGAAGCCTCTTAACAGGCCCACGAAGGCCTCATTCAATCCGCTTTTCGCGGATAGGACCTTTTCGACCACCGTGCCCATCAAGGTACGAGGTTCCTCTGAGACGGACGCCTGCTGCAGCATGTTCGTCAGTATATCTGGCGCCTCTGGGTCTCCGGAGGCTACTGTAGGAGTACAGCCTCCCTTCAAAGGGATCCGTTTATTCATATCCAGCTGTGGGCCGGACCGTTCGGGGCCTTCATTGTTGGTCCCGGACCTTGGGCCACCAAAGTATCGACTTCGGGTTGTGTCTTCATCATCCCTTGCACCACTTGTCGATCGGGAGAGACCCTCCGCGACGACACCTTGAAGTCGTCTGCCCTGTTGGGCGATGGGATTGGTGGAGGCGTCTCGCTTTCCATCATCTCCGGGAGAAGATCCCCCGAGGAAGAGGATTGTTGAAGAAGACTGCGTGCCAAACTGAAAAAAACATATATTCTAGACGTTACAACAAAGGGACGGGACGTGTTTAAAACACCCTTGTTCACTTACGATTTGACCTGAGGCCTGTCCTCGTCATGGGACTACGCGATGATGTTATCCTCCGAGCCCGAGCCACCCGACGAAGGCATCTTGCCTCACTTAGGAGCCTTTTCCTCCCAATCTTCGGAGGTGGCCCTTTTCTTCCCATGGGGGGAAGAGACGTTGAATTCCCCTTCATTTTTGTCTTCGGACAATGGAATCTTGATTCCCCCGGACACAATGTCTGACACACCTTCGGGATGGGGGCCATCTTTGGTCCTCTCTGCCTTGCCCTCCTTCACAGGCATCTGGTATGGTGCCGGGGCTAGCATCCTTGTTAATACAGGATCTTCTAAACCTTCGGGAAGGGGGGCCGGACACCTAATCAGCTCCGCTTTCTTTATCCAGCCCTGGAAGGAGATCTTTTTCTCGGTAACGTATTATGGCATACTTAAAAAAGGGGTGTCCAGAAGTCAAGTGCTTACCGGGGTATCCAGACGGTTGCAGTCAAGGCCTGTATCCTCAGTAGTGTCCGGACAATGTTTTCGTTTTCTGAAAAACAACTTCCACATCCCTTTGTGTGTCATACTGAAGAAGTGTCGGAGGGTCCATGGTCCTTCTGGATTGAACTCCCACATGCAGAGAGGCCTACGCTGGCATGGTAGGATTCGACGAATCAGCATTACTTGAATCACGCTAACAAAATCGATGTCCCTCTCGAGGAGGGTTCGGATGTGGCTTTGTAGAGTCCGCACTTCATCAACTGATCCCCAATCTAGCCCCTTGTTGGCCCATGATGCAAGCTGTGATGGTGGGCCAGGGCGAAATGTCGGTGCAGCTACCCACTTGGTGTTGCAGGGCTCCGTAACATAAAGCCACTCTCACTACCATTGATTGGAAGTTTCGGTAAAAGAGCCTTTTGGCCAAGGAGTATTGGTGAGCTGGCTGATTACAGCACTGCCACACTCCACCTGTTCCCCGTTGACTACCTTTGGTTTCACACTGAAGGTCTTGAGCCATAAGGCAAAGTGTGGGGGGATTCAGAGGAAGGCCTCGCACGTAATGATGAACGCCGAGACATGGAGGAAAGACTCTGGAGCGAGATCGCGGAAATCTAGTCCATAATAGAACATTAGCCCATGGACGAAGGGGTGAAGAGCGAACCCAAGCCCTCGAAGGAAGTGTGAGAAGAATATGACCCTCTCGCCAGATCTGGGGGTCGGAATAACCTGTCCTTGAGCAGGAAGCCTGTGGTGGATCTCCGCGGTCAGGTATTTGGCCA